>NW_022900947.1:42854499-42895621 GCF_012274545.1 Fukomys damarensis | reverse complement strand
TGGCTTTTTGAGACAGGGTCTCACTATGTAGTTGAGACTGACCTGGAACTCTCACTATGTAGCCCAGGCTGGTCTCGAACTCACAGTGATCCTCCTCCCCCAGCCTCCTGAGTGCAGGATGGCCTTGATTTTAATAGCCTAGGTTACAGTTGCAGTCTATCGACCTTACCTAAATAGGACTACCCGAGAAGGTAGTCAGGCTTTTTCCACTCAACATTATGTTCATGAGATTCTTCTGTATTGAAAGATGGCCCTCAGGCCGGGGATTTAGCTCAGCGGTTCGGTGGCCTGCCTTGCAAGCACAAGGACCCAAGTTCAATCCCCGGTACAACAAAAAAAAAAAAAAAAAAAAAAAAAAAGAAAGAAAGATGGCCCTAGTTTGTTTTTGTTCACTAGAGTGTAATAGTCCATTGCTGTATGCTGTTTTTGCAACTAGCTTTTTTTCATTTTGCAGTATATATTTTTTTGTTTGTTTGTTTTTTGGTTTTTGAGACAGGGTCTCACTATGTAGTTGAGACTGACCTGGAACTCACATGTAGCCCAGGCTGGTCTCTAACTCACAGTGATCCTCCTGCCTTAGCCTCCAGAGTGCTGGGTTCACTCAGGAATTTTGCAATATATTTTAAAGAGGTTTCTGTATTCAGGTATTGAGTAACCTCATCTCCTCTTTGTGTTAGTTTAGTATCCTGTTACTTTTCTTTTCCGGTTACTTTTCTTACTTGTCCTCTATGATAAACATTTAACAACAATCTGTATTTAAACTCATACTTGCTTGTAATAACACAGGAACTAACTCCATAGCACTCTCAGTGTTACAATATTTTCCAGGGAAACATCACTTTAAGTGATTTTTTTTTTTAAAAAAAAGATTTAATTTGTAGTAAGCTTAATTTGCAGGAAAACTAGATTCAGTGAACCTCCAAGGTCCCATAAGAGTAAATGAGCCCACAGCCCAGAGGAGAAGGGAAGGAAGGTTGGAGTGGTACCTGACAAACAAGTTAGTCCTTCTGACCCCACCACGGAGCCCTTATCCTGGACAGAGCCCTCAGCCACTGCCTTACCCATCAGGCACAGTGGTTTTCAGGCTCCTGTTGCGAAGTAACTAGGACCAGAGAAACCCATTTAAACTACCTCCAACTCATGAAGGAAACCTGAAATTCTTCTGTATTTGGGCCATAAACATTTCAGCAAGAACAGAAAGTGTAAGGGTGTCAGGTAACAATAAAATATCCTAAGCCTTTGATGTCACTGTAGGAAGCTGTTGAGTATTTTAACAGCAAGCCTACACTTCAAACACAAAGAATAATTGGGGAGTAAAAATGTTCGTGTGTGAATTTAGTTGTCAGTTTCTTTCAAGTTACTTTCTCTGCAAGTTCATTAACAATGAAATGTCAGATTTTTCCTTGAGATAAGGTATGAATATAGCATGATTGAAGTTTACCAACTGCCTCTCAATTACCATGTCTTTTACACATTAAAAATGAGTCATTAACTCAAATACTCTTTGATTCTCTCTCCAGTTCACAGGAAAAGGTAGTTTCAGCAGGGAATTAATTTGAAAAACAAGTTAAGTGGTATATGAGTCCCATAACTGGGCTGTGTAAAATGTTATGTGAAAGCAATAATCAAATTCTCACTGTTCTTCAGACTGCTATACTATTTCCAATTCTGAAATAGCAAGTTTCCTGTTTGTTGTGGTTGCTAACTCTTCCTGAGTGGTAAAATCAAATTGTGTGGTTTGAATTTTTGTTTCTAAACTCATTTTTAGTGGGAACTTTTTTTTTTCCAGCATTGGGGATTGAACCCAGTGCCTCAGATACATTAGGCAAGTACTCTACATTGAGTTATATACTCAACCCTTTTTATTTTTATTTAAAAAAAAAAACTTTTTTTGAGACCAGGTCTTGCTATGTAGTCTAGGCTGGCCTTGAACTCACTGTGTAGCCCAGGCTGACTTCAAATTTGTGATGATCCTCCTGCCTCAGCCTTCCAAGTTCTGGAAATATAGGTGTGTGTCACTACGCCCAGCTACTGTTTCATTTCAAGAGGGGTGTTGCTAAGTTGCCCAGGCTGGCCTGGGACTTGTGATCCTCCCGTTTCAGCCTCCTAAGTAGCTGTGGCTGTAGGTATGCTTCACTGTACAGGGTGAAAAATGCTGGGCTATGGATTTAGCTCAGTGGTCCCACAGCCTGTTTCGCAAATGCAAGGTCCTGAGTTGGAGCCCTGATACTAGAAAAAAAAAATGCTTTTGCTAGGAATTCCTCTTGAGCCCCACTAGTGGAAATATCTCTATTAAGCAATTTCTTGTGTCGTTTTACCAGACTCCTGAGGGTTTCAGTGGTGCTAATCAGTTTTTATATTAATTTGTTACTTTATATGATTGAGGTTCCTACAGCACATAGGTGGTGTGACCCCAGGTCTTGAGCTTTGATTCTTATGAGTGATATATTTTTTTAAAAAATCTAAAATCTCAGACTTAAGGAAAACTGCAGAATTTATCTCCCTGGGATACTGGGAAGAATTTTTCTAGGTCATGATTTATGGACAAGGCAGCTCTCAAATGTTCCAGGATTTATTTGGAGTCCAAATTCTAGCTCCCTTATTCTACGTATACAGAGCCATCAGTGTTCTGTTCCCATCCCTGCCACCAGGGCTCATATTTGAGTCCAAAATTTAAAAAATTTATTTTGGATGGAAAGCAAGTGATGAAAAATAATAAATCAAAAGGACTTCAGCAAGGAGTTTTCTTTTGTCAAATTCATTTAGTAGTTTTAATTTTTTCTAATGTGTGTTTTTAGGATTTTCCATGCACATGATCATGCCATTTGCAAATGGAGATAATTTTGCTTCTTCCTTTCTGTCTTGGACACCATTTAAGTCTTTTTCTTGTCTAATTCCTGTGGCTTGTAAGCCCATTACATGGAAAACAAGTGATGTGAGTATCTTTGCTTTTAGAGGGAAAGATTTTAGTTGGGCTAACAGTTATTTTTTCTTCACCTTTTTTTAAAGAGCCTGTAGAGTACTGCAGCTAAGAGCACAGGGTATGGCCTCTAATTTAAGGTTCTAAGAGCCCTTAAGTTATAAGCACAGCTCTGCAGTCTCCTAGCTGTGTTACATTGAGCAGATCTCAGTCTCTGTGTGCCTCTTCATCTCCCAAAGTGGGATGGTAGCAATATTTGCTGGCTCGGTTGTTGTGTATCTTCAGTGAATCTGTCTCTGCAATACTTAGCAAAGTACTTGAATGTATCAAGTTGAATCATCTGAAATCAAGAGTCAAAACAAGTCAAAAATGAGCAATTGCATAAGATCACTGCAAATGCCAAGTAAATACAAGCTTTTGTTATTTTTGCACATCTGAGAGGAGAAAATAATAGGTACTGTTAACTCAATACAGCTGCTATCTAATTAAAGCAGGTTGGTACTAGACTATGACCAGGCATTTTAACCAGTGGCTCAGAAAAGGGGACTTGAAAGTGAACTAAACACTGAGATGGTGGAAATGACAGAGAGGTAGGTAGTGTTTCAGGTCAGTGGAGAGCAAGGACTGGTTCATAAGTGGTGCTGGAAAAACTGGCCCCAGAGGAGAAAAACAAAGCTGAGTCTCTAGTTTAATTCCTAGATCAAAACAAATCTCAATTGGAGAAACAATCCAAACTTAAGAGCTTGTTTGGAGGTTCTAGCAGGGGAGCACAGCTATTCATGAACCCTTGACCAAGGAGATGGTCCCCCTCTATTGGGGGTGGTCATCCTCTTCCTCTGAGTGTGCAGCTTTGGGAAGGATGCCCACGGAGTGGTGAGGGAGCAGGGGACACTCTCCTGGCCAGCCAGATCAGCCGAGTCAACTCTGGTGATCGATGAGGTAACAGATGCTGCAGCCAGATCGCCCTAACATCCAATGCAAACCTAAAAGTATAACCCAGAAAATTTATTGCTTGTTTGTGGGTTGGTTGGTTGGTATTGGGGAACGAACTCTGGATCTTGTGCTTGCAAGGCAGGCAGCTACACCACTGAGCTAAATCCCCGGCTACCCATAAATTATTAGAATAAAGCATTGGAAAAATTATTTCAGATCTCATTGTGGAAAAGGATATAAACCTTTAATCCATAAAAGAAAATATGAAATGCTTAAAATTTCTGCATAAAAATACCTTTAGCAATGTAAAAGGACTATTAAAAAAATCCAACCAAATAAAATTCAGAAGCATAAAAAGAATGAATGAAGGATATGAACGGGCTGTTGACAGAAAAAAGCCCTTCAACATTGGCTGAGAGACTTGACTTCATTCATCATTAAAGATGTGGAAATCAGATTATCATTTTCACCCCTCATATCAGCTTAGTTATAATGCTTGATTCTTTTTCTTTGTTTATATTTCTCTTTCAGTAAAATAATAATAGTGTAGGCAAATTTCCAAGATAAAAATAATAACATAACAGTTGACTTTTAAAACCAGATGCCTGGTCTCAGACCAAGGTAAGCAACGCAGTTTATTTGAAGTTCCCCCAAAATCTTGTTTAATTTCAACCCTTTTGAGATTTTTGTGCTAGATGAATTGTTCTGCTGTAGAAGAACTATGAGAATGACACAGCATAGGATTTAGGAGCCGCAAAACTTGCTTATCCCATACCTTTCTCCTCTTTCCCTATGTTCCTCTACAGGGGAAATGAATGTACGCAATGTTCAAATCTTAGGACTCATTAGCCGGGTGTGGTGCTCACACCTGTGATCCCAGCACCTGGGAGACTGAGGCAGGAGGAGCGCTGCAAATTCCAGGCTAGCTTGGGTTACATAGTGAGTTCAAGGCCAGCCTACACTGCATAGTGAGACCTGTCTCAAAAAATGGGAAAACAAAAACAACAGAAAACCTAAGACTCTAACTGGATCAAGTTTATTAGTGGTCACTCTGCATTAAAATGCCACTCACTTGTGCATAGGCTGGTTAGAGCTCTTTTCATAAAGTGGAACTGAATGGGATGGGAGCCATTCCTAGCTCACGTCCTGTCTCTTTACCTGTCTCTGTCTCACCTATGTTGCAGAAATAGTGGGTGGAGGTCAGGGGATACAGCTCAGTGGCACTGCATCTGTCTCACCAGTGTAAGGTCCCGAGTTCAATTCCCAGTACTGGAGAAAACAAAACAAAACAAAACAAAACAAATAGGAGGTGGACATAGGGCCTGCTTCTCTCAGTTCTGCCCAGCACAAGTCCAGCCACTCCTCTTCTTTCTATGTTCCACTGGGGAAAGGCCGTGCCTGGTCTCTTTCCTCCTTCAGTTTTCACAGTCACCCCCCAAACCCCAAACTCACCCCCAACCCCAGAAGCAGCGGGGCCAGCCTAGCACCTGGCAGTGGACGCAAGCACTCTCCATCCGGTCTTTGCCTGCTCCTTTTAGCTCTTGATGTCTCTTGCTCCTGTGTCGGATGGGTCATTAGACTGAAGTTCCTCGGTCCTCAACAGATTAGTAAGAAACGACTCATCCACATGGTCCAGTTCTGCTCACCCAGTTCTACTCATTGAGTTGCCAGTCCAAGCCCAGCGGGCAAATGCAGGGCCACTTGATGCTGTAGAGCTGTTGCCTTATACATAGAAGCTGCGGTTTTGGTTCAGGTTGCCTCACTTTCCCATCATGACACCTTTGGAAAATCATGAGTCAAACTGGCATCAGCCAGGGACATTTGTGTTCTGTTTCAGGGGACCTGACAAGGAAATACAGTACAGGACACTGGAGCTCCCAGATCCTCCAGCCATCTTCGTGCCACTTCACATGATTGCATCCTCCTCTGACATTTGGGCACTGCTGTGGTTCAGGCTTGTCACAGATCTTCGTATACCAAAAGATCAGTGAGCCAGAAAGAACCTCCTTGCTGTGCATTCGCAGTGGGGCGGATGCCATAGAAACAATCATCTACAAGGCAGGCCCGCTAAACCTTGTGGTCTAGGACTCGGTACTGGAATTTTTCTAGGGATCAGTCGATGCCAGAGGGGACCGGGAGGCTTCATGACAAGGTAGGACTTGAATGCAGCACGTGTCACTGAACACGTTGGGAAGCACGGGGGTAAGGTGGGCACACTCACCCAGTTCAGGTGCCGCCCAGACAGCAGTGCGAACAATGCTTCCAAGTTTGTGTGGCAAATTCACACTGTGAGGGAGTCTGTGTAATGAGTGATGTGGGCAACATACATTTCTAAGCGGTAGAAACCATTGTCGGTGAGTGCTGATGTTCAGACATTGAGTGTCTCTACCATTCTTGGGCACAGAAGAAAGGTGCCAGCCCCCAGGACAAAGGGGTTGCAAGAAGCAGTCACAGTATCCAATCCTGCCTAAGCAGGCTTCCAGCAAGAGCCTCAGTCCCAATAGGGGACAAGGTCCAGGCCATGAAAACAAGCTTTGCAAATAACTTGGAAAACTAGAAATTGAGGGGAGGAGTGTTGAGGGAACCCTCCAGTGTCCTTGCGTGCTCAAGAGCTCAGTCCTAGGCACACAGCTCTCCTGGGAGCAAGGCGCCATTGCTGCCTCTGGGCCCACCAGCTAAGTGGGCAAGGGTCTTGCTTAGAGCTGGCTCTAGGGGCAATAGCAGCTGAGCTGTGACTAATGGGACTGAGTGACGTAGAAGGGACTTAGGTCTCCAGAAGATACTCGGCCCAGTGCCAGACCATAAGGGTTGCCCAATGAACAATGATTTAGATGCTGACTGAGGATAGAGAATCAAGATAACACACAGGACCCCCAGCCTCTTGTCATCAAATATCACTGTGTGAGCTGCAGCCAAAATCACGTAAGAGACTGTATCAGGTTCAACAAAGGCTACACTGTTGCAACAACGATACTCACAAATTCAAAGACTCAAAAAGGCAAGACACAAGCTCAGCAAGCCTAAACTACAAAGCACCACTCTGCCAGGCCTTTCAGGACCTTGAGCTTCTTTCATCTGGCTTAGGGGTGCAGTTCCCAAAGGGTGCACCGAGTTGTCCCATGGAGGCTCTGTGGGCTCACAGGGAACCAGGGGTTATTTCAGATTCTTAAGGAAAACACAGATTCTTAGGGAAATCACATCTAACAGGGGTTGCATAAGCTGCCACTTTGCAATAGTTCTCAGCTTCCACGTTAAAATAGTCACCTTTCAGTGACACTGTGACTGCGTGAAGCTAGGTTCTCAGCACCTACAGTGATAAAAAGCAAATACTGTGAGAAAACAAATGTGGACCAGGCAAGGAGGGGGGCGGTGTCTCATCCAGTACCAAGGCCTGTGGAGCTGTACAGGGCCCGACAGGTAAATCCACCCTGTTACCAAGTGGTTGCAGTTGTTTAAAGGTAAGTGATTATTTTCTTTCTGCTTATGTGAATTTGCAAATGGCTACCGAGTGAGAGGGGACGATTCCCCATGAGTCTCACACATGGCACGGGCAGAAGTGCTGCCTGCCCTCAGCCAGACTCGTCCAAGCACACACAGACTCTGTTCAGGTGTCGCACAACCCTTCTCAGGGTGCCCTGTGGGGCCTGGGGCTCAGAAAACCAAAGCTGATGATGACATGGATTCTTGCTGATGGATTCATGATAATAAATGTCTCTACGCAGACCCAGGAGTCTTATGCCTTTTGTTAATATCTGTATCTTCTTAGATCACAAGCACGATAAAATCTAGTCTTTACATTTCACAACACTAAGTTGTTAGGACTTAAATATTTATTAGGCATTTGGAGAAAACTACTTAATAAACCAAACTATTGGGTACTTCTCTTAGCTCAGAAAAGCCAAGCTAAAGTCTCCGAGACACTAGGGGTGCCACGCATGGAGAAGTTTGGAAACTTCTGGCCAAGTGTTTTGGTCTCCTTTGCATGTTTGGGGGTGAAGCCTATCACTTTCCAGGGGGCAGGGATGGGAAAGGAGGAAGTCCAGGGAAGCAACCTCCTTGTAAAAGCAGACTTACACAAGTCACAGGCTTCTCTCCAGCTCCCAGTGCACTGGTCACCTTCGGCATTGCCACAGCCAGCCAGGATGGAGGCTGAGAAGTCGACTCACAGAGGCGTCTCCGTGCCAGGCTGAGTGTCCACATCCCCACTTAATGTCAGCCTCAGTGGGAGAGGAGATGAGCACTGGCAGCAACTCTGATTCCTCTCACAGAGCGACTTCCCCATGGCTGGTTACTGCAGCTTGAAATAATCCTGCAGTAGGAGGGAGGCTGTATTTTACAATAATTCATTGTATGTTTCATAAAGAACTAGAAGAGAGAAGTTAGAAGGGTTTCAACACAGAAATGACAAATGTTGAAGGAAATGAAAACGTTAATCACCCCAACTTGATCATTACACATTGTACACATGTACGGAATTATGTATACATTATACATTTATTTACATTATTTATTTATTTGCAGTAGTGGGGTTTAAACCCAGAGCCTTTGCACTAGGCTGCATCCAAGGCCTTTTTTATTTTGAGACAGGGTCTCACTAACTTGCCCAGGCTGGCCTCAATTTTTCGATCTTCCTGCCTCAGCCTCCCAAGTAGCTGGGTTATACAGAGGTGCATCACAGAGCCCAGCTAAAATTGTTTCTTTTTTTTTTCCTTTTTTTTTGGCGGCGGGGGAGCGGGTACTGGGGATCGAACTCAAGGCCTTGAGCTTGCGAGGCAGGAGGCAGAACCACTGAGCTAAATCCCCAGCACTAAAACAGAATTTTTTTAAATCTTAAAAAAAAAGTACTTCCACATCGCACCTCAAGATGTGAAAGCAGTCTTTTCATATCTTCACTATGAGTTGGCTTTGTGTAGCTTTTACACAAGAGGCATCTGCTTCATTTGTCTCTGAAGTTTGCTTCCTTCCTTTCTCCTGGCCTCCTGCACTAGCCCTGCTAAGCAGACTCTCCAGTGGCGCCCTCTGGGGCGCTGGCCCGCCTCCTGGGGGAGGGGGCTGGGGTGTGCACTGGGCATCCTGGGTTGGGAGCTCTTGGAGTGGAGGAAGGGGATGACAGCAGGTCCGGATCCAGGCTTTGCCACACTTGAGGTTTAGAAACCAGCATATAAAATTATGAATTCAAAACTAAGTATACATAAAGCATGTGAAATAAATACTCACCTAGGATAAGTAAAGAAACCGCATATAAAAAGAAAACCATAGACAAGAAATTAGCTATAAAGATGCTGCAAATATTACAAACATTAAATTTATAAAAATATATTTTTATTCATTAACTGTCCAACATGCCTGAATAATTTTGGGGGGGTAATCTTTATGATTGGTAATTCTATTTTTGTTTGTATGTTTCTGAGACAAGGTCTTGCTACGTAATTCAGGTTGGCCTTGAACTTACTGTGTAGCCAAGGCTGGCCTCAAGCTTGTGATAATCTTCCTGTATCAGCCTCCCGAATGCTGGGCTTACAGGTATGAGGTACCATGCCCGGCTATGATTGGTAATTCTGATAAAAAATACAAAATTCATCTGAAATTGAGGCATACAGAAGAAGGATTTTAAACTGTTTCTCTTACTGAATGACATGAGAAGGAGCTGGGTTTTCCACTCCGCCTGGGGCACGGAGTGATGAGGAGAAGATGGATGAGCCCTGATTAGGGTTAATTGTGCCTTTGATAAATGAAGACTACGTGCCTCAGTCGATTTCTGATGAATGTGCTCTTCACCGGTGAATGCCTGTTGCTTAACTGGTTGTTTGCGGGGTGGAGGAGGCAGGCAAGGAAGCCTGGGCTTTAATTTAAAGACCTGCTGGCTGATCCGTTTTCCAGATGTCATGAGGTTGGCTCTTCTCCTTTGTCAGGTCTCAGCCAGGAAGAGGCTTTTAATGTTGAACTCCAATACCTGAAAGCGAATAAGGGGATGGAAAGTTAGGAAATCTCATGGGTACCTGGGGTTTCTGACAGACCAGTGTCCACCCTGCAGCAAGAGGGCAGAGAAGGGCTTGTTTAAAGCCAGGGCCCAGTTACTTGGAAAGTTCGCTGGTTGGCAAATTGAGGAGATGAGGTCAGTCCCAAATCATTTCTGTCTATGCTCAAACCTTCAGCGGCTTTCTGCAGTCCTGGGGATCAAAGCCACAGCCCTGTAGCCTGCCAGGCTGCCTGTGTCCTGGCCCCCTCCCTCCCTCTCCTTCACTTCCTGTGCTCCAGCCACACGGAGGGATCTGCTGGTCTTCCCCAAGCCATCCTTTCTGTCTTGAGCCTCGCACACTCCATTCCCTGGCCTTTCCTCTCCTTGGTTTCTTCTGATCGCTCAGTCTCACCTTAGATTCACGCTCTAGGTATTAACCACTTTCTCTAAAGCAGCGGCCTCCCCACCCCTTGCCATCCTCACCTGTCATCATCCATTGTTTCCTCTCCTGCTTCCCAGTCTGCTATGTTTTGTTGATTCAGTTGTTTCCTTGCTTGTGACCCGCTTCCCAACTCACCGGCCTCCAAGCTCTGTGAAGGCCGAGGACTTCTCTCAGCTACCAGGGTATCTCCAGTTCTCTGAACAGTGTCTAACCCGTAGTTGGTGCTCAACCAACATGGAAAGAAACTGCTTCCCTCAGGACGATGACTGATTGAGCTGTAAAAGATTCCTATCGTTGCTGGTGTGGTTTTCCAATTCTCAGCCCCTTTCTTTGTTTTCCTGCCCAGGTTAAGGCTTCTGTCCATCAGGATGCAAAGACTGAATGGAGAGGGGCCAGCTGGGGTCTGTTGGAAGCCTCTGCTCTTATGCACTGGTACATGGAGGGAGCAGATGTTTTTGCAGCTGGTCAAATAACCTGTTTCCCGAGGGTAGGGTGAACCCTCCATGTCAGATCGGACAGGACCTCCTTCTCCCATAGCACAGGCACCCTGTATGCTGGCAGGCACAGCTTAGGGTGGAGCCAGAAGCATCAGAGTGAGAGCAGCAAGCTCAGGAGCCCTCTGCAGAGAAACGGCGCTCTAGCCAGGAACTGTGCCAGTGCCGAAAACTCAGTCAGAATGAAATCTCAGCAGTGGAGAGCCACAGGAGCCAGAAAAGAGAAATTCCCATCCACATAGTTCCCACTGGAGCCCACTGCACCTATGCCAGCATCTCCAGGGCCTTGCCGTGAAGACCTCACTGCTCTGGCCATCAAAAGCGTCTGTTCAGGAAGGATAAGGAGAGAGAGCAGGATGATGACAGCACCATGGGGCGCAGAGCAGACCTCAGCAGGCTGCTTGAGAAACAAAGGAGACGTGATCTCTCTCCTTCACTTTTTTTTTTTTTTTTTTTTTTTTTGGTACCGGGGATTGAACTCGGGTCCTTGCGCCTGCAAGGCAGGCCACCAAACCGCTGAGCTAAATCCCCGGCCCCGGCCCCTTCCCCTTCCCCTTCCCCTTCCCCTTCACTTTCTTAACCATTAGCTATGGTAAAGTCCACACAAGCTTGTGGTTTCAAACCTTAGTTTAAGAGAAGGTAGCCTCCCCTGCATGCTGATAAGGTCCAGGGCAGTACAAAGTCCAAGGCATGGATGAGGGGATGGAAACCTTCAAGGACTCAAAACAGGACAGCTGGCACGGGTTGTCTGACAAAAAAGTGTGTGGTCATTTCCTCTGGGTTTAGGACCCAGCTTCCAGGCCAGGGGGAAGGGCCACTGTGGTCTCTCTCTCTCTCTGACTCTGAAGGTGACCATCCCAGCCATTTTCTCATTCCCGAGAGGGGGGATTGTCTTCTTGCAAGCAAGCACTCACGGCAGACGGCTAAGAGATCTGCTCTTATCCCAAGCGCTCTACTCACTTTGCCGAGTGGACAGGAAGCTCAGGTTCCTCTTCTTTATACAAGACTTTTAAATTTTAAATGTTTTGTGTGGTAAATTTTTGGCTTTTGCTTTTTGAGACAAGGTCTTGCAATGTAGATCAGGCTGGCTTTGAACTTACTATGTAGTCCAGGCTGGCCTCAAACTCAAGGTGATCCTCCTGCCTCATTCTCAGCCTCCCAAGTTCTGAGATCACAAGTAGTGCCATCATGCCCAGTGTACCGCGGTAAAATATTTATGAAGTAAAATATTTATCACATAAAATTTATTACTTTAACCATTTTATGTGTCCCCTTTTGTGTCTTTACCAGATGTGCTAAAAAATACAGTGAACACTGCCTCTTCATGCCATCCAGTTGAAAGATGAGCTTGTAAAAACATCACAACGTGTCCTCATCCACCTTATCCAGTGGATCTGGCACCATGTGAGTTCTAGCGCTTTCCCAAATGCCCATGAAAGGTAAAAGATTGGAATTGATTCAGGACACTGAGGAGGTCACAACATAGCAACTGAGGACACTCATGACAGAGGACTTCCAGAGCTGCTTTAGAAAGCGCAGAACAGTGGGATAAGGGAGATCAAGGTGTGCAGGAGGAGTCTGAGAAGGGTTAGAGGCAATGTATCTTTAACTGTAATGCAGCTTTAAAAGTAAGACATCCTCTGTGTTTTTAAATCACACCTCCTATAGCATGGTGTCTGCCTCATTGACACATTGAATGTTTTTGACTTGAATCAGTGTAACCATCTGTCCTGTTTGACATGCCCCGAGCCACGCTCCTCTGACTGTCATGGGTGACCAGGATGCCAAGTATGAGATCAGACCGGTTAAAGGTGTTGGCGCCAGGTAACACCCAGAGCCTACCTGCTCACGGGCTGCGATGAAACCCAAGCTGTGGAATGCACCTGACAGCCCGGGTCATTAACCACATCATTGCCACCCCGTCTTTTCCAAGGAGCGCGTGTCGTGCCATCTCCACCTGTTCCCGCAAAGGCTGTGCAATGGGTCAGCATGGGGGTGCAGAAAGCTCGATCAGTGTTTGCCACAACACAGTCAGATGGGAGCCAGAAGTGCTGGGTACAACTGCATAGTGGGGTGACTACCCATAATTCTGCACAATTCGAACAGCTAGAAGAAAAGATTTGCAAAGTTTTTACCACAAAGATGATAAGTACTTGAAGAGATAAATATGTTTAACATGATTTAAACATTGACTGATACATACTAAAGGTACCCTGTTCGTGTGCCCAACTTTTAGGTATTTGTGTAAAAACAAACTTTACACAACAGTTTTTTACACAAAATTTTCACACAAAAAAACATAAATTTTTCCCTAAAAATTTCAAGACAGAAAAAAGTTAACGTAGTAATAAAAATAGAGGAAAATTTTAAAATAAAAGTTAGAAGGGGAGAGATGATAAGTTAGATAATAAACTGGGACAAGATTGTTCCCCAAACTTCATTTCCAATCAATTACTGAATGCTTGACATGAACACGTTCAAGGCTGTGCTGAAGAAAAAGCAGAGCAAGCAGGCACTCCTTGAAGAACCCAGGGAACACTGAGCTGTCCTGGATCCCAGTCCTTTTTGTTTTTCTTTTATTGTGTTATTTTGAAGCAGGCTTTTGCTAAATTGCTCAGGCTGACTTTTAAACTTGTGATCTTCCTGCATCAGCTTCCGAAGTAGCTGGGATTCTAGGCGTGTGTCACCAGAGTGTCGTAAAATGCCGTACCAAGATGGTCCAATAAAAGATACAGGAGATGAAAGAAGGGAGAAGTCATGCTCAGCTGCACTTATCTAAAGATGTGTCTCAGGGAGGTGGCCTTTCAGACGGTCTTTGAATCTGACAGGCATCAGAGGGAAGTAGAAGGTTCCTGTGAGAGGCAGGAGAGATGAGAGGAGTAGGAGGTGTGGACAGTTCACGACAGTCCGTGCTTCTCCCTCCGTTTTGGGTGGATCACATAGTCCACCCAGAAGAATCCATCTGGAGAGACCGCTCGGAGGCCCGAGGTCCAGGTGAAGTATTTATAGGGGAAGGAGGAGCACCTGAGAAATGTTGAGCAGGAAGCCAGCGCGATCAGAATGGCGGTCGGAAGACCAAACTGGCAGTGGCATAAAACAGACCAAGGTGAAAAGACAAGAACTGGGGGCCAACCCGGGGGCCGGCTGAAGTGGGTCCTCTGGGCAGAATTTACGAAGGAGAGTGTTGGCTGTGGGAATGGATAATGGCTGTGAGGAGCGACACTCGGCAGCCACGCAGGCTTGAGGAGCTCGTTCCTGTGCTGTACTTGTCAAGAATATGAAGTGTGGCTGCTTCACCCCTCCAGAGCCAGCCCCAGCCAGCCTCCTCCACGCGTGCCAGCCAAAGAGAATTTCTCTTTATTTACTCAGCTTCTTCCCCCACGCCCACCCTCCAAGCAGGTGTATGGCTTTACGCGTTCCATGCTTTTCTTTTTCCATATTTCTTTGATACAGAAATAGGGAGAGAGAAGCCAGACTGGACAGTTAGGAGGAAAGGGGGTAAAATTCCTGGGTTCGAGTCCAGGACTACCTTTTGTGCATATAGACTGAAGTCAGAAGACGTCAGCCTACATCACAGGAACAAAGAGAGGACCAGGGAAAAAGGAAAATGAAAAATGATCCAGGGTAGGTTTCATGAAACACTTATCAAGAAGAGCTGGCAACTGAAAGGATGTGTGATTCAAAATGTATCGCTCAGGGTATGGCTTGAATCTATCTTATTGCTAATTAAAGGTTGGAATTTTGTTTCAGCATCTCAACTATGTTCTGTTGTTGTTGTTTTGTGTGTCTTGTTTTTAAAGAGACTTGATTTCTAAGGGTTTCACTGTGTTGCCCAGGATGGCTCTGAAAGCCTGGGCTCGTGTGATCTTCCTGCCTCAGCCTCCCAAGTAGCTGGGATTACACAGGTTTGTGCCATCTCTCCCAGCTTTTTAAAAAAATGTTTTGTTTTAATGTCACAACCTCCCTGACTGGACAGTATTGTATTCTGGCTCATAGGATAGTATGATGATTAACAGCAGGAATTCTGCAACCAACCTCCTGGATCCCAGATCCCACGCTACAACTCAAGGGCTGTTCTGCCTTTTGCAAGATACTTGCTTCTCTGACTCAGTTGTGTTGTCTCCAAAATGAGTTCAAAACAGTTCACTGCAAAGTGAAGTTGTGAGGATTAAATGAGTTAATATTTGTAACTATTTGTAAATATTAACTCATCTAAAACTCAGATGCAAAGCCTGGCACGGAAATAGCACTATATAAACATTAGTTATTGTTAGTAGAGGAGAATTCAAGGCCATGAGATTTTTCTGCAATGGTTCCACCAAGACAGCACAGACAATTTTCAGAGAAAAACTGTTTTCAGCAAAGCAGAACATTTAGGAAGCCATGGAGGTTCTAAGCAGCTGTAATAGGCAGATCCCTACCAGAACAGCCCCAGTGATTCTGACGTCTGGGTTCTTATCTCATACCTCTGTGTGATCTGCTCCCCTGAAGTGTGGGCTGGACACGGTGACCTGTCTGTAACTGAAAGAATATGGCACTGGTGACCAGTTGCCACTCCTACAATCAGGTTACAAAACACCATGACCCTAATTCTTCTTAGTCCTCCCAGCCATGGCTTTCACAAGGTGAGCTGCCATGTTGGGGTGCTCCCTGTGGCCAGGAATAGTGGGGGCAGCCTGTGGCCTTCAATCCCACAGCCTGTGAGGAGTCAAATTCTTTCAGTGACTGCCGAGAGAGTCAGAACTGGCTCCTGCCTCTGCTGCAACTTGATTGGCAGCCCTATGAGATACCTTGAAACAGGGATCCCGGCTAAGCCCACAGGATTCCTAATCTGGGAAACTCTGCCATATTCAGTGGGTGTTGTTTTAAACCACGGCATGCAGAAACAACTTGTGACACAACAATGATAACTCATATAACCGTGTTCCTGAGTAGAAAAGTGGAGAGAGAAGCACGGGCAGAGGTCTGCTGTAGGACATCAGGGTAGAAAGCTGGAGGACTCATGAGTTGAGCTGCTGCAGAAGGTACAACTGTGGTCCACATGGAGAAACCACTGCAGGGATGGGTGGGCCAGAGAGTGACTCGGTCCGAGCCCCTCAGATGGGACAGCAGGGGCTGCTCTGGTGCTTCTTGTCCCCAGCGCAGTCAGCACGGAACACTTAGCTCTCATTTTGCTTCATTGGCCTTCCCACAGCATGAAATGTGTGCCTTCTGGAAATGCCTGCTTATCTTTATGGCCCCAGTCTTTTTGTTTGTTTATTCATTCAAGCAATGACTTGGAACTGGACACTTTTCTATGTACATGTTGAATATTCCTTATTCAAAATGTTGGGACCAGTACTGTTTCAATTTCTGACCTTTATTCAGATGATGGAATATTTGCAAATCCAAAGAGGTATCTTGAGTATAAGACTCGAGTCCACAGGCAAAATTCATTTAAGCTTCATGTACAGCATGTCCTTGGAGCCGGAAGGTAATTCTACCAATGCTTTTGGTAATATTGTGCATGGAACAACTTTTCATGGTGTGGAATTTTTCCGCTTGTGGGATTTTTTTCAGCATTCAAAAATTTCAGATTTTTGAAGCAGATGGGATTTTGGATTTTTCAAATTAGGAACACTCAACATATAGTGTGTAGAGACACTATGAATACGAAGAAATGCTCTTCACTCACTTCTATTTCTTCTGCCTTCATTCCCATCTTTTCATTTATTATTTATTTGTTTGTTTGTTTGTTTAGGTGCCTGGGATAGAAATCAGGAACTTTTCCCATCTTTTTCATTGCTCCTCTGTCTCCCTCAGTGAGGTGACGTCATGTCACACAACCCTGAGAGCTTAGTGCTCAGGGTGGCACTTTCCTTGTCCTGCTTTTGTTCTCAGTTTACAGTTCCCATGAGTGATTCCAGGCCCAGTGATGCCTTTGTCCCTGCTGATGATCTGAAATCCACTTCTGTAGCTCAGAACCCTGAATATCACCCTAAACCGTCAGTCACTCAGTATACATGTTCCTTACACATTTCACAGACAACTGGGCTCAAAGTGACCAAAATGACAGTCATTTCCTCCATCACTTACTTCTGTCTGGCCCAAACCTTTCCATTTCTCCTTGATAACAGGGCCAACATCTACAAGGCAGAGTACTGAAGTCATCTGAATCCACCCCTCCTGGCCTCCTCTCATCACTGTGTCTTGCAGAGTTTACCTCCTAAGTCCCCACTTCCCCTTCTCTGCCATCTCTGCCATGGGCTCGTTTTAAGCTTGTATCTACTTTTACCAGGTCTGATGTATTAGTCTGTAAACCGGCTGTCCTGCCTCAGTGCTCAGCCCTGTGAGGATGCCTTTCTCCTTCCCCTCCTCCTGTACAGATCTCTTCAACAGGTCAAAGCACAGCACATTTCAACTCCCCAAGAAATTTGTATCTTTCCACATCTACACTGATTGCTCTTATTTCTGAATTCCCGATGTCCTTTGGTTCAGAATCACACATTTAAATTAAACCTTTAAGTGTTGGCAGACAGAACATTGTCCATTGCTGGAAGTTTTCTGCTCCACAAGCAAATGTCTGTGTTTTCTTGTAGAGGGGTAACTGAAAAATGACAAGAAGGTAATTAGAAGGATGGATAAAACTTAATGCCGGAAGACTCTGGCAACTAAATCTTCATATATTTCTGGTGGGAGTGACAACTTTTTGGTAGTATTAAAGGTATTAAAGATAAATATTTATATATCCCATAACCCAGCAATGATATTCTTGGTATCTGCCCACAAGAAATAAGTGTTTATATCTACCAAAAGACACACTCAAACACATTTTCATTCATGAAGTCAGAAACTGGAAACTGGCAGTCTTCACTGAGACTTTTCCCTTGAGTTGCTGGTTGGGTTGGGGGTCCTGGGGGTGTGACCTAGAAGTTTGTATTCGTGTCCCCAGCCCTTCCCTTCTCTCTGCTTCCTGGCGGTCATGGGTAGAGCAGCCTCTCTGCCATGCCCTCTGCCTATGCCAATTCTGCCTTGGAGCCAGCCAGCCATGAATTGAACCCTCTGAAGCCATGAGCCAAAATAAATCTCTCCTCAAATTGCAGGTGCTGGGTACTATGTCCAAGAGTCAGGAAAGTGGCTAATATATGTGGTACAGTCTATTCTCCGCGGCTGCATTCTACATGTTATCACAAGGATGGCGTGACCGCAGCCTCACTGAATAAGGGACTAGGAACTTCACCTCTGATCTAGACCAAGGCCTCAGTGGACAGGCATCCTCTGGGAGCCCTGATGCCGTTCTCACAGGCATCACTTGGCGTGACCGCAGCCTCACTGAATAAGGGACTAGGAACTTCACCTCTGATCTAGACCAAGGCCGCAATGGGCAGGCATCCTCTGGGAGCCCTGATGCCGTTCTCACAGCATCATCCCCTACTGTGGGCAGCCTGTCCCTGGGATTCTCCAACCCTCTGGGACTTAGCTCAGCTGGCAGGGGAGTTAAGTCCCTCTTGGTAACTTTCATCCGCTAGGGGTGGAAGCTGTTGGATAAGTGCCATCGCCTTTGGTTAGTCCTGGGGGGCAGTGTGACATCTCTTGCTGGATGACACTGACTTCCTCCCAACTCACACTCCCTTCCCTGCTCTCTTGGCTCCCAAGGCAACTGATTCCTCCTCAGCAAATGAGCTCACCAAGGGCTTCTCTCAGACAGGAGTTCATGGAAAGTCTGGGAGCACTAGCTGTTCTCAGACACTAGACTGGGAGCTTTATCCATCACGTGAGGTAAGGGAAGGTAGGAGACGGGAGGATCTATTGGGGAATTTCAAACTAGGCCTCAGAGTGCTTGGCAGAGGCAGCAGCACCAGCACATCAACTCTGTCTCTCTTGTGGCTGGACAAATCTTGGATTTTACTCCAAGGCCACTTCTGATTCTTTCTAGTTATCTTCCTGGCTCACACAAGAGCAGAGTTTTGCTGAGAGAGCTAACCTGGACTTTGTGTCTTTGCAAATAAAGCAGTCCATGTTGTAATTCTTTTGCCTTTTTTCTTTTTCATGGAAGATCACCGTGATTTGATTTTTACATAAGATCATGCCCTCATCTTGGCCCCAATCTGCAGCAATTCTGGTTAACACGTGTAAAGTTGAATGACTTAGGCATTATCTACCCGTGCAGAAGCTCACCCAGAGACAAGTCAGATCATAGAACATCCGGCTGGGCCTGCATGTTTGCAGAGATCAGCTTCAGCACATGTATATAATATATTTCCATTCCCTTAAGTCCACAGTAGCTAAAGAGCTCTTCCTCCTTGGTGAGGGGTTCATAGTTTCCCTACAATAGCAGCACTGAGAACATGCACTCAGTCCAGCGGTGCTGGGCCCATCACCAGCACCAACCTCTGTGGACTGCTGGGAAGGCAGTGTCCCGAGCTTCCCTTCACAGCCAGAGAAACCGGATGCTCAGACAGCCACAGGGACATTGCAGGTGCAATGTCACACAGCAACTGTGTTGCTGAAGCAGAGACTTGAGTGCAGCTCAAGTTGACTCCAGAGCTCTTGTTCCTTCTTCTGTGTCCTCCAGGTGCAGTTCTGAGTAGGAGTCTGTGGGAAGGAGGGAAACGGAGCTCTGGAATGAATCAGAGCCAGAGGCTGTCAGAGTTGGAAGAAACTTAGAGGCCCTCACATCCGCACCTGTGGCTATGACCCATGAGCGTTGGCTGGGGTGGGGGTGGGAGGACAGGAAGCAATTGTATAATAAAGGAGCACCTTGTGCCTACTTTCCGTGTTTCTCACATCCTTGACTGTGTGGTTGACAAAGTACAAAGCATAAAATTTACTATTTAAACATTTGAAAATGTTCGATTCCGTGGCATTCAGTACATTCACAACACCGTGGAACCAGTACCTCTCTAGTTCCAGAACATTCCATCATCCTAAAAGGAAAACAGATGTTCATTAAGAAGTTGGGACCAGTCTCCTCTTCTCTCAACCCCTGGTAATTACTTCTTTCTTTCTATGGATTTCCCTTTCCTGGTACATCTAATATAAATGAAATATTATACAACATATGGCCTTAGTATCTGGTCCTTCCATTTAGCATGTTTTTCCCCCCTTTTCCCAGTACTAGGGTCATACTCAGTGTCTCAGAACTTTTCAAGACTCACCAATGTTGTGGCATGCATCAGTACTTAGTTTCTTTTTATATAGTTTGCAGCTTTATTTGTACACTGATTTCTTGATTTTCATTATAAGCTCAGACTATTAAGTGTCATTTGAAAGATGGCCCTTTTGTGAATGTAATCAGAGGGCCATCTTTCCTCCATGTCCTGGCTTCTGTTCCATTACAAAAGTGTATGAAAAAAAGTATAGGCAGAAAAATCTGTAAAATTGTATTGGAAGTTTTAAAGTATTTCAGCAAGTGGTAAGACAAAATTTAGCCCTAGAGAGTGATATTAAATAGTGTGAAGATGATCATTCTTCTTTTTATTTTATTATTATTATTATTATTATTTTTGGTACCAGGATTGAACTTGGGACCTTGTGCTTGCAAAGGCAGGCAGTGGCATCACTGAACTAAATCCCTGGCCCATTCTTCTTAAATTGACAGATTTAATGCAGATCCTATCAATAGCATTGTAAGAATAATTTTTGTAAGAATTATTTTAAAGTTAATTTGAAAAAAATATACATTTTAGAATTTTTTTAAGCTCAGAACAAAAGATAATTTTGAAAGGTTGGTCATTTTATTTTATCTTTTTCTCCCCCTGCCCCCACATTTGGGATAGGTTCTCACTATGTGGCTGGCCTTGAACTCATGGTGATCCTCCTGCCTCTGTCTTCCAAATACTGGGATTACTCAGACTTTTATATCTTGCAAAATTAGCCTTCCAAATTGAAGGAGAAGTAAAGAGGTAAAGAAGTGTTCTCTCCTAGAGCCAGAAGCTTGGCTCTTACCTCCAAACTGTGAGAGAAGAAATTTCTATTGCTTTAAAGCATCCAGTCTGTGGCAATCTGTTGCACCAGGCCCAGGAACCAACATAGGGGCATCTAGGACACTGGATACACAGGTGCCTTCCCTGAAGGCGCCCACAGAGCCCTACATGATATGTGTATACCTGTGTATGTATGTTATACTGGGGCAGGGGATTTAGCTCAGTGGTGCCACTGCCTGCCTTACAAGCACAAGGACCTGAGTTCTATCCCCAGTACAAAAAAACAAACAAATAAACAACAACAAAAAAGACTCTGTTATATTTTAATGGAGAGTAAAATAATAATCAATACCTGTGCTATTCATTGCTGCTGAGAAAATCCCAACTTCACTGACTGCTCTTTGCTGGGCTCTGACTGCCCAGCCCTCCTTCAGTATCTCTTTACAAAGGACTTTCTCTTGCTTTCCACGGAGCTTACAATGTTCTGAATGTTTGTGTCCCCCCAGAATCCATGTAGCAACTCTGAGCCCTACTTGTTAGGATTAAGAAATGGGGCCAGCAGGCTGTGGTGGCACACATATTTAATGCCAGCTACGCAAGAGGCTGAGGCAGGAAGATTGAAAATTGAAGGCCAGTCAGGCAGCTTAGTGAGACCCTGTCTCAAATTAAAAAGAGTTGGGGGTGTGTCTCAAGGTAGAGTACTTCTGAACATGCATGGTGCCCTGGGGGAAACGAAAGAAAGAAAGAAAGAGGAAAAGGAAAAAAAAAAGAAAGAAAGAAATGGGGCCTTTGAGAGGTGATTAAAGCATGAGGCTCCAGGAAAGACATAGTGTCCTTATAAAAGAGTCCCCCAAAGAGCTTTCTGTCCCTTGCACCATATATTGCTCCGCAAAGCAGAACCAGACTCCAAATCTGGCAGCACCCTGGACCTAAGACTCCTGGCCTCCAGACTGTGAAAACTAAATTTCTGTTGTTTGAGTCCCATTTCTATGGTATTTGATTGCAGCTGTCCAAACTCAGAGAGAGCTGTTTTAAAGTTCTCTTGTCCTCTCAATGCATTGCATGTGAGCACTTCCGCCTTTGCACTCATTAAATGACCCCCTAGTTCCTCAGTGAATAAGATGCCATTCGAAGGGAACCCCATCCATCCTACAAGACTCCCACTTTCCTCTTCCCCTCCAGTTCAAACGGAAGCGCTTTCCCTCCTCCCTGCCAAGAACCTCCCCATGGCACAATGTTTTTAGTTGTGTGCCTAAACCCATGGTCCCTTTTGCCAAGTAAAAAGACCACCAAGCCCTTCTCACCTCACCCACTGGTGACTCTACAATGTCTCCCTTAGTAATTCGTGATCTGGTGCCCTTTTGAGAATCCCTCTCTCTTCCGTGTCCTCACCAGGCAAGAAGAATGGGTGGGGCATCAGTCAGGGCAGTTGGAGTCATTCAGACGGTATCTGCAGCATGTCTTGTGGCACAGGAACATAGCGAACCTTTGTCCTGAGATTTCCTGTTGCCCTTCCTCTGCCCCACGTTTAGGCAGCTGGGCATTTTGTTTTGTTATCTCAGAGAAGAAGGGATGACACAGCAAAATGTAGATGACAAAAGCGGCTTATTTTTGGTTTCAGAGCTTCAAAAAGCCCAGGATTCAGGGCAAACACAATGAATTAGGAAGAATGTAGAATATATCAAGCCCCCTTTCCAGAATAAATTGTGTCTGGCATGGGGAGTGCCCAGGGAGTTAGAACCGTCAAATGCACTTGGGCACGGTGGGGTTGCTCTAGAACAGAAGTCCCCAACCCCCCACACTGCCAGAGATGAGCACCAGCAAGTGAGCAAATGTAGCATCAGTTGTAATTCCAGCTGCTCCTTATCACTCATATTACCCCCAGGCTCTGTCTTCTGTCCAGTCAACAGTGACACAGATTCCCATAGGAGCTGGAACCCTACTGTGAACTGCACGGGCTGAGGACCCATGCTACTGCTGCTGGGTAGCTGCAAACACAGAGGCACACTAGCGGAGATCCTGTGTCATAATGTAATAACAGGAACAACAGAGTAAAGGTAATGTTTTTGAATCCTCCTGAAACCACCCCAGCCCCATCCTTGGAAAATCTGTCTTCCATGAAACTGGTCCCTGGTGCCAAAAAGTGCAGGGACCACTGCGGACATCCTCCCCTTGAGGACTGAACACTCCAGCTTCCAGAAATGCTGTCTGCTGATGGTCTCCCCTGAGTCCCTCCCCCAGGGACTCCCTTACACAGAATTTTGCCTCCTCTATGGCATAAAAATGATCTGTGGAAGCCCCCTTGCCTCCACTCAGGGTAATCATGGGGGGCCACCCACTCCAAACTCCCTGAGAAATCTCTGGAGATGTCTGCTGCAGCTGTACCCCACTCAGTTTTTCCCTCTGCCCCCTCCTAACTACTGTTCCCAACAGCTTCCCCTCCCATACCTGCTTGCCCACGCCCCAAGATATCCACCTAGCTAAGAAAGCCACCGGGAGGCATCTGCCCCCTCCAGGGAAGACACATCAGGGAGTGGAAGAGCAAAAGGAACCTGGAGGTCCCACAGCTCTCCTTAGGGCAGAGAGGGGAGGAGAACTGATGTGGGGTTCAGGTGTTGTGCCCAAGTCACGAAGTCCCCAAAGACCACCAAGGAGTCAGGTCCGATGCAATTGCAAGAGGAGTTTATTGCAAGCTCGAGCCTGGACTCTCGGGTGTCACCATCACAGCGGCTTCAGACTGAGAGCCCAGATCCAACTTTGAACCAAGTTTATATAGGATTTTTCTGTTACTATTTTTAGTTTTCCCTTGTCATCAAGGGTCGTCGGAAGGGCACATTGGAACATGACCTAATGCTTACATTTGCAAATTTATTATGGGGTGCTGGGAGGGTACATACTGGAAAGTTACCTAAAGCCTTTAAACAATTAATTCCTCTTTTTCAGTAGACAATTAATTCCTCTTTTCAGTAGACAATTGATTCTTCTTTTCTGACTTTTGCTAACTAAGATGCATGGCTATCTATATCCATTATAATTAATTTCTATATCAGCTATAACTAATTCCTATATTGATTAGATCACCCAAAAAGAAGCTTTTATATCAACTATACTTAATTCCTATATTAATTGAATTACATAAAAAGAAGTTTATCTTAAAAAGAGAAACAGAAACAGGGTGGAGATGCCCTAAAAGAGGAACTGCAATTGTCAAAGCACAGAGAAACTGCCACATAGAATGGAATTTTTCAGAAAGGGACTTTTGCATTTGCTCTATTCTGGGTAAGGGGCATGGAGCCCACTGTGACCTGGAAACTTGGCCCTCACACAGGAGGGCTGCAAAAGCCTGTTGGCCTGGGAGTTGCCCACAGACCTGAATGTGTGCCAGAGCTGAATGATGTCATCAGTGTGGTCAGGAGAGTCCCAGATGTGACACTGGTGGACAGTGGGCCTGGAAAGGCCTCAGGATTGGGATGAGGAGCCTGTGGCCATGAACTTCATGGGCCAACAACTGAAGGCAGACAGGGATACTGATGCCACCACTAAGAAGGGTGATGCCTCTGAGAACCAACTCCCAGCACCTTTCCCGAGGTCTTGATACCCAGTAACCCACTAAGTTCCCTCTGGAAAAGGAAATCCCAGTGTAAATGGGCAGAAATCTTGGGAAAACTCTCTGAGCCTGATCACATAAGCTAGTAATCATATTTGCCAAATTTCCATGAGATCAACAAGCCAATAACCAGAACAAAAAATTTAAAAAGTAGGTTGGGTAAAACATTCAGCAAATATGAAAAAAATGTATTATTTTTAATATTAGAAAAGCCCATATGGATGGGCAAGAGAAACACAAAAACTCCAGATGACAAGCTAATGAAGGACACAAATTAAAAAAATCACAAAGTGTACATACAATTATGGAATACGCAGCAAGATGTTTGTTTTCACAAATAAACAAATAACTTTTTTAAAATCACACTTTTTAAACCAATAAAAATGTTTTGTAGTTTGAAGAAAGTGGAATTCTCAGTTCCAGCCAAGGACTTTGTAATGACAATTGTATGCCTTGGGGAAATAATTTGGCAGTATGTTTCCAGAGATCATGAAGAGGTTCATATTGTCTCGGTCAAAAAGGCTTCCCAACCCTCACCCATGTATGACTGTATCTCTTGTTTGACTTGGAACTTTTATCTCTCATCAGGATGTTAACAGTCAAGTAGAGGTAATTAGGCCTCTGCCTAGCCAGTCACCTCCCTGTTGAGATGGATCTTTTATCAAGGATACAGAAGTTCCCAGTGTCAACCATCCAGAGAAGAGGATAAGAAACAGAAACTCAGAGACACGAAAAAGGACTTAAATCCTGAAGGAGCCTAAGTCTGGACACGTGGCCCCACATCTCACCGGCTGCATACTCAGGGCTACCTGAGAATCATGTCCATCAGCGATGTTTTGGCAGTGTCTCTAGGATGGGTGACGTCTGAAGGTTGCCATGGTTACAAAGTTTTATGTACCATTAAAGAGGATGTTTAGTCTTTGAGGGGGTGGGGCTTAGATTTCACTTTTACACTGTATACAAAAGTATTTCCAGATGGTTTAAACCATTAAATTCTCAAACCCCAAAAGAAAAATCTAATTACAGTTGCTTTTTCCCCAACTATCATTCTACTCCTTCTCCATGTAGGAGCTGAAACCTATTTTTAAAATGTACTTTTCATCCTGGAATAAGTTTAGACTTACAGAAAAGTTACAAAGAGAGTACAGAGAATTTTATGTATCTTTCATCTGGTTTCACCAAAACTACGGCATGACCATGG
The DNA here is from genome assembly GCF_012274545.1 of Fukomys damarensis. NCBI lineage: Eukaryota > Metazoa > Chordata > Mammalia > Rodentia > Bathyergidae > Fukomys > Fukomys damarensis. Next base: position 42,870,160 of record NW_022900947.1, on the reverse strand, counting down.
CACATTTGTGAAAATTAAGAAATTATAACTACTATTACTATTCACCAAACTCTAGACTATCCAGAGCTTGCCATTTTCCCATCAACACTGTTTTCCTTTTTTTTGTTTTTTGTTTTTTCTTTTTTGCATTACCAGGGCTCAAACTCAGGACCTTGTGCTTGCAAGGCAGACGCGGTGCCACTGAGCTAAATCCTCGGCCCACAACATCACTTTTTATTCCAGCATCCAATGCCAGACGCTCGCTGTATTTAGTTGAAATTCATTTCCCTTCGATATAACAACAGCTTTCAAACCCTCCTAGTCAATACCTATAGGAAGCACTGCACAGTTCTGCCTGGGGTTTTCCAAAGGTGATTTTCAGATAACTTTTTGCCTTTTCAATAACTACCTCAAGAGCTGCCAGGAACAGAGGCTCTTTCTTCTCTTGGCTTCTCGGGATCCCTCCACGTCAAGCTCTCGTTCTCCTTTGCTTCCCGCTTCACTTCTCCCTTCTCCGCTCTGCTCTCCCCTGGTTCTTCTACTTAACCACTCTGCACGTGCTGCCCCGGCCTAGTGTCCCATAATTCAGCATGCAGGGCCTATTGCAGCTCCACTCTGTTGCAGCCCGGCTGCGTTATCCACGCCAATCTCACATGGGTACCAATAAGCCAATGGGCGACGGTCAAACTAGGGTCTAATTTCAATCAATAATGAAATAGAACTACTATTTTGTTGTTGTTATTGCGGTGGTGGTGGTGGTGGTGGTGGTAGAAAAATCTATTTTTCTCCAACACAGGATATGACTGATTGTTTTGTTTGGCTTTTGGTACTAGGGATGGAACTTTGGTCCTTGCACTTGAGAGGCAGGTGGTGGCACCAGTGAGCTAAACCCCGGCCCTTAATTTTGTGAAAATACCTTCATTAAAACAATGAAAAGAAGGGCCAGGGATTTAGCTCAGTGGTTCCACCATCTGCCTCATAAGTGTCAAGGTCCTGAGTTCAATACCCAGTACCAGGAAAAAAAAAATGAAGAGAATCATCAGACTAGAATTTTCAATTTTTGAGAAGGAACCTGAGGAGAGGACAATAGAAATCTCTAGGCATTATCTGATCAAGGGCCACAAAGACTTTATCTTAAAGGATTTGAATAAACTGCAAGGGATTCAAACTTTTCCTAGAGTTTCAGTGGAAACAGCATTTAATTGACTTCCTAGAAAAGAAAGCACAAAGCTAGTCCAAATCTGCTAATTAATCTGACAGAACACACTGGCTCTTGGTGGCTTTGTCCCCTTGGGGCCAGGAAAAAAATAGCCCTGCTTATAAATTCATGTTTCCTTAAACAGACAGACTAAAATGTGCTGCAATTCTTCAGGGAGTTTCGGCTCCAATCACCAATGGGAAAGCTCTTCTCTCATGAGCAGCATACCCTCCTGCTGCCCCTGATGGAGATTACCTCCCTCCTCTCCTCCCTCCTCTCCATTCCCTTCCTGCCTTCCTTCCTACCTCATGGTCCTACTGCTTTATGCCACACAGTGCTAGGTGCTGGTGGCACAGCAGTGAACAAAAGGTAGTGAATGAATTGCAATCAAACATACAGTGAATGTTTAAATTTAAAAATTTATTACAATAAGACCCATAGTTATTAATCTCCCACAAAATGCTTCCCCTCACTTTGAACACACACCCCATCTTTCTTGCCACTTTCTGGAGTAGTTGAAGGCATACATTTATAAAAATTTCTGTCAAATCAAAGTATTATGGTGTGTCTCATTCACAACACTCATGGGATCTGGCACCATGCACTTTATAGCTCTTCCCCAATGTCAGTATGACCATAAAATTGATTCAGGACGTCGAAGCCACCATCATGATACAACTAAAGATGCAAAAGAGGACTTACAGAACTGCCTCAGAAAGTGATGACGTGTTGCTTGCTGCCATGCTGCATTCTGCCTTCTGCCTGCCATGTATTGTTTCTCCTCGGTGATGCCCCTCTGCCGTGCCATTCTGCCTTGAAGCCAGCCAACTCTGGACTGAAGCGTCTACAAACTGTGAGCTGAATGGGATACATGTGTTCAGTGCAAGGGGAGTATTATGAGAGGGATCAATGGTAATGTGTCTTTTACTGTAATAAATTTTTTAAGATCCAAACTGTAAACATTCACCGTTAAAAAAAAAAATCACACTGTGGTATACTTTAGGTATGGTATGTGTTAGATATGGCTAGGAAGGGACCATGGAGGGGTCAAGAAAGATTCAGAAAAGACTCATTATCTGAGCAAATACTGAAGCCGGTGAGGGAGGAAGGAAGGAAGCCTGGTGGGTCTGGGATAACACAGAGGGATTGTCGCTGCGAGTCTGAGAGCAGCAGGGATTGGGCCTGGGATGGGGGAGGCAGAGGAGGTGAGCTGAACGGGGCGAGATTGGGTCTTGTCTTTCTTCCAAATGTCCATATTTTGTACATTATGGATGCTTTGCATTAACTCTGATGTTACATTAACAAATGATTTATCTAGACTGCTGGGGTTTGGGCTTCTGCAGGTCAGTGTGCCTAGCTGTGTTCCAAGCTCTGGAGATGAAGCAGGAGCAAGGAACAGGGCAGAGGAGGTAGGAGGCTGGAAGGCTATAAAGCCAGAGAGGAGTCTGGGGAGCTCAGTTTGCTCTGAGCAGGATGGAAAGTCACTGGACTAAGGGCTGTCTCCATCTCCCCCCACCTTTTTTTTATACCCGGGATCCAACTCAGGACCTTGCACTTGCAAGGCAGGTGGTGGAACCACTAAGCTAAATGCCTGGCCCTCCCATCTCCTATTGCTGCCACAGCACTGTTGTTGTCTGCGAGTTTGTGTGACAAGGTTCAGGAGCTGGGACTGGGAAGGCAAGGCACGGAATCACCAAGGAGACTCTGGGGAGGTTTCTGGAACACTTCCGCTTTATTCAGGAAATGCATAGGCTTATATAGGGAACCATGGGAAAGGAGCATGGGAGGAGCATTTAACATTTGGCGATATCTTATTGGCCAGATATGGCGGAGTGATTTTCCTTGGGCGAGGCAAAGGAGTCATGGACTAGGGACGGAGGTGCAGCCTATTGGACCCAGCATGTATGCACTTAGCTCAGCCTTAGCTAGGTCTCCGAGTTATCTCAGGAGACAGGACTGTGGTGCACCTGGCCCAGCCAGGCTTGAACTCCTCTCACACAGAACATCACCAGTCAGCGGCTAAAGGACACCCTTTGCTTAGCTCATCATCTGTACAACAGTGGGGGTCTTGTCAGTCTAATGCCAGCATGGCCGCTGTCCTTCCAAATGACTGGGCCAGAGTCTGCTTCCTTGCTCAGTTGGTTTCTTAGGAGCATCTGTTGCCAAGGTCCCCTTCTCTTTGTTGCCGGCTCCCGGGCCTCTTCCTCCTTCTCAAAGCCAGCAACTGAAGGTAGAGTCCTTCTGCAGCTACTGCATCTCTCTGACCCTTGCTTCTGGCTTCCTCTGCTTTCAAGGACTCCTGTGACAATACTGGGCCCCTGAATACAGGAGATTCTCCTCATCACAGAGTCCAGCCCCTAATTACACCTGTTCAGTTCCTTTTGCCAGGAAAGGTGACACAGCCACAGTTCCCGGAGATTAGAAAGTGAACTTCTCTGGGGAAACGTTATTCAGCCATGGCTCACGCTCTTCCCAAGAACTGGTTGCTCTATCTGCTCTGCTGAAAATGACTGGGCCTAGTGGGTGTGGCAGGGAAGACAGAAGAGGCAGGGATGCTAGTGAAGAGGCTAAAGCAGTAATTTGGGGGAAACGACAGAGGTTTGGACCACAGAAGGGAGGAGGCTGTGGGGGATGGAAACAAGCTGGCCATGGGGTTTAGTTGAACACTCATCTGAGGGTTTCAGTGAATGCATTTTGTGTATGTGATTAAAGTCCCTAATTAGAGCCAAGTGTGGCAGTGCATGCCTAGAATCATAAATATGCAGAAGGCTGAGGCAGGAGGACTTTAAGTACGAGGCCATCCTGGGCAAATAGTGACTTAGCAAGAGCATCTCAAGATAAAAAATGAAAAGGTATAGAGATGGAGCTCAGTGCGAAGTTCCCAGATTCAACCCCCAAGAGGCGTGCGCGGACACACACACACACACACACACACTCACACACGAATAACGTCCCTCATCAGAACACCTAGATGCAGGGTGGATCTGAGTCAGTCAGAGAAAAAGCCCTAAGGGCAGAGCACAGGGCTGCACAGTGAAGGGGAAATTCTGCCTTCAGACAGTGCCTTCTGCTCACTCACCAAGCCCAGCCCACACTTTCTGAGAACCTGCCCTGTGGGTGTCAGGACTTAGCACCCCCAATTCCTTGTAGCAGACTGCTTAACATGCATCTCCTTCCAATTCTGTTCCTCTAGTTGGACCCCAACTGATACCGATAGGGAATTAGTTTTGACCCCGTCACCTGGTGGATGGGACGAGTGACTGATGAGGACCAGGGAGTGACTGATGGTGGAGGAAGAGCCCAGGCTTCCAGGGACGCTGTTTGGAGGAAAGATACGGACCACAGGGTAGGCCTGGCCAGCCCGCAGTCAGCCATCCCCAACCATGCAGGAGGGAAAAAAAAGGAATAAAGTCACCGCTGTGCTCCTGTCCTCTCACCCAGAAATCCTGCGGCTTCCCACTGCATTCTGGAATCCACAGGAAGCAAGAGCAGATCTCTTCCCTGCTGCTCTGTGCTCTGTGCTCTGTGGGAACCACTTAACTGAGCCCTGAGCCAAAAACAAGCTAGGGGCACTGAATAGAGACTTTATGGATTAATTTCTCTGCAGGCTTCTCCTTTTTTTGTGAAGGAACAGGCTGTGCTTAAAAGGCGAAAGTGAGGAGTTTTGTTTTTTGTTGTGTTTTAAATCTTCCTGGAAGGCAGAAAAGAAAAAGAAAAGAAAGGAAAGAGCAGCATTTGTCACTTGTGCTGTTCTGATTAACACAGTAGTTAGGCCCTTGACCGCTCTTCAGGCTGCCCACGCTGGCACTGAGTAAAATTTAAGAAATGAAAAGGATTTTTCCATGAGTGTGGCAGCCGGGCAGACCTGAGGTACAGGGCTACGGGTACTGCCCCTCCTGTTCCCTCCGGGCCCCAGCAGGCCCAGCTCTTCAGATGTACAACAGGGTCCCAGGAGACAGCGCCTCACACAGGGCAGTACCCACTCTCCAGAGAGAACAGGGTGGGCCTCAGTTTCCCACCTATTCATCGCCAAGGATGACACTTAAGAGAGTCACCAGTGGACAAATCAGTAGCCATCTTTAGCAGGAAGGGAGCCAAATATTGCGCCTCTTTGGTCTCACACAAATGGCAAAAGATTTCACACCAGGAAAGGGGGCGGTGGGGAAAAGTTGGTCAACAGGTAGTGAGTCACAGTTAGGAGCAAGTTCTGGTGCCCCAGCACCCAGGAGGTGACTGTAGAGAAGTATACGGGGCATCTCAGAAAGCTAGAGGAAAGGATTTTAAGTTTTCACCGTATAGAAACCATAAGGGTTTAAGAGTTGAATATCCTTATCCGGACGTAAGCATTATGCGACGTATACATGTATCAAAACGTGGGTGGTACCCTCTGAATACGTATAATTTTTATGTTTTGTTGGTTAAAATTATTTAAATTTTCAAAAAATGTTAAAAGATTTCATATCAGGAAGTGCTTCTTATGTTAGATATCTAGATCCTTCTTCCTTCTTCTCTCTCGATTCTAGATTGGACTACCAGCTAGTCAGAACCAGACCTTCTTCCATCCTGAGAAGAATCAGACGTTTTCCTTCAACCATTTCAGGTGGGCTTCTGGTGGTTTCTGCAGGGTCTTCACTTTGTCTCCACAAGAATACTCACTGCAGAGGTAACATGGAGGACCTTAGTGCCCCAGGCTAATATTGGTACCTCTGTGACGAAAGTTACTTTTGTGAGACTTGTTTGTTTTCTTCTATCTCCTTCTGTCCTTGACCTCTATGGGTAAAGAAAAAGCCTCAAGGAGTCTGATTTGGAATAAAATCCTGTGCCACAGATTTTTGTGAAGATTAAATAACTTGGGTCAGAGTGTTCTGAAAGCTGCCCACAGCTCCCACAGCTGAGATATGCACAGGTACTGGCTAACGGTGGCCAGACTGACGAGCACAGCACAGGTGTAAGGGGCAGAAACAGCCTCTGTTCTCCCATGGTGATGGCAGGGGTAGTGAGACAAGGCAGGCACACTATGGATGGCGGATAAAGGGTTCGCCCAAGAGAAAAGAACAAGGAGAGATTCTTGGCCCACCAAAAAAACTGCAGAGGGAGAGGAATGGCAAGCAGCAAAATAAAAAAAAATGATAGTGGTGCCAGAGGATCTGTGGGCCTCCTCTTCTGTCCACTGGGTAGATTTATGAGGGACTCACTCAAGGTTAGGTTAAGGTCTCACGGAGAGCACACCCAGTGCCCATGGAAAAAAACTGGCACCGAGGAGTACTTACAGTCTCCGTCTCTGAGCACAGAGTGAAGAGCATCCAAAAAATGTGGAACTGGAAATGTAGTAGGCTTTCTTCTCTACACGGTAGTGCCTTCTTCTCCAGTTTTGTTCTCAGTTTGGGCTGCCTGCAGCCAAATGCTGTTCAAAAATATTACATGGAAAATTAAAGAAATGAGCAATTCACATGCTTTAAATTTTAGGTCATTGTGATAGTGTGATATCTCTCATCATTCTGCTTTATCCTACTCAGCATGTGAATCAACCCTTTATCCAGAATGTTCGCACTGTAAGTTCTACTCACATTAGTCCCTTAGTAGCCACCTTTGTTACCAGCTTGACTGTGGTGGTATCACAGTGTTTGTGTTCAAGGGACCCTAGCTTTCCTTCAAAGTGGCTGCCCAGCTCAAGAATGGCAGTGCTGGCAACTGGATATGCCAGAGAGAAGCAGTAAAGTGCTTCCTTTAAGTGTAAAGATGGAAGTTCTTTCCTTTAAAAAAAAAGTTATCGTCTTAATAAAAAAAGAAAAAAATCATCCAGTGAAGTTGCCAATACCTGTGGGTTTTGTCACTAGTTTCTTGCTATGCCTAATTTATAACTTAAACTACATCTTAGGGATGGATATTTAGGGAAAAGATATAGTCTTATAGGGCTCAGTGGGGGTTTGGAACGTGTCCCCATATGTAAGAGGGGACTACCGTACGCTGTGTCCAGGCAGAACGTTTGTTCCCGTCTGTAGTCCAGCTTCCTTTCTGATGGTTCGCCAGCAAGAGGCTGGGACTGGGGAGGTCTGTTCCATACCCCCACTATTCCCTGGAGTACTTGGCGAAGGGAAATGTAGGTGAAAAACTGCCTTGGAGACTTGCAGAAGAGTGCGTTGCTGAAGAGGATGATGATAAGGCTACTGTGTATTTATTATGTGGTGGGCAGGCATTGGCCTAAGTATTTTAAAGGCATTAACTCATTTAGTCCTCGATACAATCCTATTATTGTAAAATAGGTGAGTTAATGAACTATCTTGTAGGCAGGTAGACAGGGCCAACATGGAGGACAATCAACACACATTCACTGAAGGTCAGCATTGTAAAAGGAAAGAAACTGCCACATCCATAAAGGATAAATAGCAGTGGCTGATACTCTAAATAGGTATCGATCACCTGGGTGGGGGACCAAGATCTTTCAGGAAAGATCCCGGACCCACCCCTTACCCACCGAAAATCCTTGCTCAGATTCTTATCCGCTTGCTATGTGACTTGCTTCCCCATTGGATGCTCACTTAATCAATATTACCTAAGGGACTATACTTGTCATAATCTTACTGGTCGACCATAGTTTTGCTCTCCTTGTAACTTCTCACTGAAGAACTGTAAGGAACTGTGCCTGCAATCTCACTAGTTCACTATAGTTTTGTCCTACCTTGAACCCGCCCCACCTCATGGCTTTGTCCTATAAAGCACCTTTGAGAAGCAGGTTCCATGGGAAATCCATTTCCTGGTCCCCCTCTTAGACAGAAGTTATCTTTCTCTCAATAAACTTTTCCTATGCTTAACCTCTGTTGTTCCTGGAACTCATTCTTCGACTTGCATTTCAGATATCTAGTAGGTTTGAGAGTTACACCCATTCCCCCTAAAGCACTATGACATAGGATGATTATTTTTCCTCATTTAATAGATAAGAAAGCTGAGAAACAGAGAAGTTAAATAATGTGCCCAATGTCATAGAGATAAAGCCAATTTTCAAATTCAGACTGTCTAGCTGCATTATCTTCTACTATGTGGATACAGTGTACTTTCCCTAGCCAGTTTCCAATTTGAAAATGGGGCAGTAACAAGCTAGCAGAGGGAGATGTGATTTGTTTTGATTAGGTGGCTTACAGAGATAGGGTATTACAGTTTAGAATGCTAAAATGCTTTTGGCCACTATATCAGTCAGGAAGCTTTTGCTTAAGTAATATAATATTTAAAGTAGCCAAACAATAAGTACACTTATTATTTCTCTCAGCAACAAGTCTGAATGCAGCTTTACTTTAAAAGGTTGGGTCCAATGGTGTCATTCAGAATCTAGTATCTTTAAAACAAAAAAATCTCTTGAATCTGCTGTTTTCCATGTATCAAACCATGATTGTTTCCCTCACAATCGCAAGATGGTTGCAGCAGCTCCAGGCATCACATGTCAACAAGGTTACAGCCAGTGAAGGACTTTCCCATAAGATACTTGGTAGACTTTGCAGGTCAGTTAGACAAAATAAGTTCTCATATTTACAAAGTAGCCTTAAGGGAAGCTCAAAATGTAAATAGCTAGAATTCTCAGCTCTAGCTTTTTCTAGAAAACAAGAAGCTGGTGGGATGAGGAATGTTGTGCCACTAACTATCTACTTACTATGTTTTGTCTTGTTTTTTTCCTTTTCTTTACCTCTAAGGTATAGACACATAAAGGACAGATCAAGGTAGTGATTTAATACGAACTTTGTTGAGCCATGACAAAAATTCCAGTTTCAGATATGCTTCTGAGCCGAGGCTGAGCTTCAGCCTACATACTGGCAACGACCATTCTTGATACAGCCTCTTCCCAGAAAGACCGGGCCAACAGTGAAGCTTCCCCCACCTAGCAAGCCCAGGGGGACATTCACAGAGTCAGCAGAATCCTAATCTATCCTGCTCTGTCCTCCCCTGCATCCAGTTAGCAAGATCTCCTCTCTCTGCCTCTCTCTCTCTCTCTCTCTCTCTCTCTCTTTCTTATTCTCTCATCTCATTTCTTTCAGCTCACTCTCAAGGAAGAACTTTCTCAGTGTGGGAAAGAGTTAAATTTAGTCATTCCCTCTTAACAGAATTTGTGGAAAATACTAGAAATGGATTTCCTCATGGAAACCAGAGAGAAGTGTTGCTATCTCCAGCCCCATAAGTTGTGCCTGCTAGGATTAATGTCAGCTGACGAGGACATTGAGTGAGGCTTACCCAAGACTGGGCTGCACTTTTCTCTCATAAGTGCATGGTTCAGGGCTGGATAGAGGGCTCTATGGTCATCTGACCCCAGTCTCTTTGCATTGACTTTCTCTGTTGCTCAATATCACCATCCACAGAGACCATTCAGACGTCACATCATCAACCTGTCAGGTAAGGACATTTCCTGGAAGCTGCCACACAGTGAAGCTGCTCACATTCCATTGGCCAGAGCTTGGTCACATGGACATATCTTGTCCCAAGGGCACCTGGGAAAGGCAGTTAGTCAGGGTTCGTCAGAGAGATAGAAGCAATGGATGTATGTATACAGAAAATGGTTCAAGGGCCGGGGATTTAGCTCAGCAGTTTGGTGGCCTCTCTTGCAAGCACAAAGACCCGAGTTCAATCCCCGGTACCAAAAAAAAAAAAAAAAAAAGGTTCAGATGGTTATAGAAGCTGGCAAGTCCAACCCTGCAGAATGCACAGTCACACTGGGGGCCTAGGAGAGCTGATGCTCTAGTCCTAGAAGTGGTTGGCTTTAGAACTGGGAAGAGCCAGTGGTGCAGAGGAAGCCTGATGCAGTCTTCTGGAGAGTTTTCCTTCTCCAGGGAAGCCAATCTTTTAGGTCAATTCAAACTTTTGACTCTCTCTACGAGGCCCACTCAAATTATGGGGGGTAATCTGCTTTACCCAGTCCCCTGATTTCAATGTGAGTCTCATTGGAAAATACCCTCACGGAAACACCCAGAGAAATGTTCAGCCAGTTACCTGGGCCAGCCAAGTTGATACATAGAATTAACTCAGAGCCATCTTTATTCAAGTAAGCCACTGGCGTCTTCCAAAATCTACAGCTCACAGCAGAAACCTGGCCCACCTCCTGTTTTGGTAAATAAAGGCTTTGAGGACACAACCACACATAGGTAAGTATTTACAGTGGTTACTTTTATACAACACACAGCAGGGCCGAGCAATTGTAATGAAACCATGTGCATAATCTAAACTATGTACTGTATTTGGCCCTTCACAGGAAATGCTGTCCAACCTCTATTTTAGGTGGCCATGTGTCCAGTCAAATACTGAGAGTGTGAAGAGAAGGAGAAGGGAAATTATATAATGGCAAATAGCAATCTCTACACACAACATCATAAGACTTCGCTTCTAAAGTTCCCCAGTCGTTCAGCAACAAATACGTTCTGAACAGTCTCTGAGGCACTGAAGAATTATAAAGAAGTTCAAGCCATTTTCTCAGCTTGCAGGAACTCACTGGAAAATGTTCACTGGAGCACGGTGGCCTTTCGAATCAGAGAGAGCTGAGTTCCTGCAGAATTATCAGGCATGAGACAGAGCTTCTCAAACACCCGTTTTTCTCATCTCTAAAATGAGCTTGATCCTATGACCTCACTGGTGTATTATATGAATTTATACTATGTCCAAAACATAAGATAAACCCTCCTTTTTGTTCGGTAATTGAAGTAGCCACGTGTGCGGTACACACTGATAATCCTGTCACTCAGGGAAGCTGAGAATAAAGAATTGCAAATTCCAGCCCAGCCTGGCCAACTGGGCAACTTTGTGAGGCTCTAGCTCAAAAAAAAAAAAAAAAAAAAAAAAAAATAAAAAAAAAAAAAAAAAAAAAAAAAAAAAGAAAAGAAAAAAAGTTGGGAATGTAGCCCAGTGAGAAGGCCCTGGCTTAATCCCCAGTAGCATGCATGCACGCACACGGGCAAACACACACTAATAATAGCTAGTATTAACCGGACTTTACCCATGTACCAGGGCTTGGGTAAGAGCTCTCTGTGGAAAAGTTCATTTAATCCTCACAACAACCTCCAAGGTCAGGGTGGTCATTATTCCCATTTCAGAACATCAGGAGGTTAGGTATCTTAGCAAGCAGTGAGTGCAAATCTTGATTCAAACCCTGTTTGTCTGCTTTCTGAGCCCTAGAGCCTGAGCACCAGGCTGCCCCATTACCTCCCCATGCCAGAGCTCTGCAGCCACCGCCCTTCACCCTGCTGGCAGTAACAGTGCAATGAGAAAGTGGAGCATGCACCAACCGAAGGCTGACTGGAAGCCCAAAGTGTGGGGTTAAGTGCCAAGCTGGAGATACCAGCAGGGAAGCTGTCATGGCAGGGATGGGCCACGCTGGCTATGATGGGCATGCAGGCTCTAGAAGATTGCAGGACAGCGAACCAGGCATGGGGGATAAAGTGGGTAAACTTTGGAGGTAAAAAAGGAAATAGCATTGTTTTGCAGTGCTGGGGATTGAACTCAGGCCCTTGCTAGGCCTACCACTGTTTTACATCCATCCCTTTTCTAACATTTTTGTATTTTGAGACCAGGTCTCACTAAGTTACTCACTAAGTCCCTGAACTTGTGATCTTCCTGCCTCAGCCTCCTGAGTAGCTGGGATTATAGGCACGTGTCTCCTCTGCTGGTTAGGAAATGACGTGTTCAAGAAGTAACCAGTCAGGCTAGGGATTTAGCTCAGTGGTTCCACCGCCTGCCTCACAAGCGAAATTTCCCAAGTTCAATCCCTGGTACCAAAAAACAAACAAACAAACAAAGAAGTAACAAGTAAATAATCAGGCTAAATTGTAGGACTCTTGAGAGTCTGAGAGTGCTGTTTGGAAATAAAGACTGGAATTACAAGAAGAAGGAACCTGAATGTCGGTCTACAAAGCCGACCTGTCTTCAGTTGACACAGGAAGGTCACAAACAGTGAAATCATGCGGTGTGGCAGTTTCTTTGGGCACAAGGTGTCAATGGCAGGGATAAGAGAGGCTGAGGCCAGAAGACTCATCAAGAGGCTTTGGGCGAGACCCAGATGTGAGGTCATGAGAACTTGCAGGGAAGGAGGCAGGTACAAAGAGGAGCCAAGGGTCTCTGCAGGACGTGGGGACCCATCCCCCAGGCTCAGCAAGGTCTCTGCGCACAGTGTCTTCTCTCTCCGAACTTTGCGCCAGGCAGCTGCACATACCTGGCCACAAAGCGCTGCTCCCACCGAGAAGCCAGGCAGAGGGGAGAGCGTGGGCTTGGGCCAGGGAGACAGGAACTGCGTTGCTCACACGGTGGGCACGTCTCTTCACTTCTCTGAGATTCGGTCTCTTTAAACAGAGATAAGACCAGCTTGGTGGGGCTTTGGGAGATGCACAGAGCATGAGGGTCATGCTAGGCACACCACAGTTCTCTGCATGTACTGCTAGCTTTACCCAAACCATCCTCCCTCCACGTGGGCCAGGAGTCCCGCCAGGACCCTCACTGGGCCGCAACCCAAGGGAGGGCAAGTCCCTTATGTAAGTAAATGCCATGGTGTGTGGTGGAACCTGAACACGTCTTCCTGCCCACTTTAACCCCTCCCCACACTTAACAGTACCTGACTCAACATCAACACTGCGTGAATGGTTGTTACACCACATTGCTAAAGAGACAGTGACAGAGCCAGGCACAGCGGTGCACACCTAGAATCTTAGCACTCAAGGGGGTTGAAGTAAGAGGATCACAAGTTCAAGCACAGCCTGGGGCAACTTGGCAGTTTAGAGATCCTGTTTCAAAGTTCTAAGAAAACTGGCTGTAGCTCAGTGTGAGGGCCCTGGATTCAATCCCAGTACTACAGAGAGAAAGAAGGGGGTGGGGGAGAGAAACTTAGATCGACTGAGATGGATCTGTTCATGCTCAGGTCAGCTAAATTTTTAAAAAGTATTTCTAGTGCATGGCTGGTTGAATTTGCAAATGGAGAACCTGTAGATACAGAGGGCCAATCTTGTTCACTTGCTTATTCCTCACCACCATCCCACAACAGGAACACCATTCTTGCCTACAGCTTGAAGAAGACGTGAGGTGCAGAGAAAGCACAGAATTTGCTGAGGTCATGGGGGACCAGGTAAGGCTGAACAGGACTGGGATCCAGGCCTCCAGTCAGATTCTGACTTTGTGGGGTTTTTGTTTTTGGGTTTTTTTAAAAAAAAAACTCAGTATTAGGATTGAACCCAGGGTCTTTGCCCTGAGCTATATTCCCAGCCTTTTAAATATTAATTAATTAATTTTTCTATTATTGGAAACAGGCTTTCTCTAAGTTGACAAGTTACCCAAGCTGGACTCGACCTTGGGATCCTCTTGCCTCAGGCTCCCAGAAAGCTGGAATTATAGGTGTGTTGTACCATCCCCAGCTCAGACTCTGCTTTTTGTCTTTACTAGCAAAGCTAGTGTTTTCACTAATCCAAGACAGGAAGAGCAAAAAGGTCCTTCCAAGAGTGATGCTCAAATAGTTCACCACCGGAACAGTGAAAGGACCAGTGTGAGAATGGCTACTGGTCACAGCCCAGGGCTGGTTCATTGGGTCCCTCTTGGTTACTGATCCTGGGAGGGGCGGAGGTAAGTGGCTGTGGAAGGCACTCAGGAGGCCCAGAGCAGAGGTTTTAAACAATTGAGACAGAAGGATATGACAGTCTTGATTTCCATCGTGGCAGTTTGGGCATGTTCCAGCCAAGCACCAGGATGGCTTGTCATTTACCAAGGTTCTCAGAACAACCTGCAGACGACACAAACTATAACTGTAAGAATATCCTCAGGGCTGGCTACTACATTGATTTTTAAGATATATTTTGTTATAAATGTGATTAAATTACTTTTAAAAAATATATGAGGCAGATTTAAAAACCTGAGAAATAAAATCATGAAAACATGGCTAACTAATATGATTGTGTATTAAAGGTTTTCGTTATGCACCGAATGTTGGTGTCCATGCAAAGTTCCTACGTTGAAATCCTAACTTCCAGAGTGTTGGGTGAGGACATGGGCCCTTTGGGAGGCAATGAAGTCATAAGGATGGGAACTTCATGAATGGGATTAGTGTCCCTACACAAGCCACTCCAGAGAGTTCTCAGGGCCTCTTCTTGCTGTAAGAACACAATAGAAGACAGCTGTCCATGAACCAGGAAGCAGCCCACCCTAGACACTGAGTATTTGAATATTCTTCCCCTTGGTCCCGGATTTCCTCGCTGCCAGTGTTTGTTGATTATACCACCCGGTCTATGGATTCTGTTTTGAGAACCTGAACTGGGTTAAGACAGCTTTATGCCTGCAAATCTAAACTAAGAGCACAGTGAAATTAAACTCTAAATTTGATGCTGAGGTTACCGGTGGTTAAGATAAGATGAGAATGCCTAGATCCTGATGCTTAGAGCTTGTGAGGATCAAGATGGCATTTTGATGTGAAAAGCAACCTACATTCTTGTTCACATAGAGCTACCCCATGTGAGAATCATGTAGTCCAAGGGAGACATACCTGCTTCTGCTGGGGAAAGCCCGATCGTCCCTGAAGTGAACACCCGAGGGGAAAGGATATGACTTGGATCAGCGCAGGAGAAGGTGGCTGGAGGTCCTTGCCCACAGTGCCTGCCTAGATGTGCAGCGCTGGTCTGGGTGGCACTTTAGTAAGCTAATCTGCACACCAGTAATTTATCAAAAAAGAAAAGCTTATAGTAGAAGGTTTCATGGTACCTCCCTGGCTTTCTGGAAAGTCTGCGTTTCTTTTCTGGAGCACATTTCTAAAAATGAAGAAAGTCCTTAAAATTTGCTATGACATTAATATTTATTGATTAAACCAAATAATTTCAGAAAGCTTGTTTCTCCAAGAACCTATAAAGAAGAAAGTGTTTCAGGACCAAAGTAGTAATCTCCACATTAGAGTCAGTATTGTTCACATGATCTGAATTCTTCATGTCTCAGCACCCTGTACCAGGATGCCCACGTCGGGGCTCAGGATTTCATGTCCCAGAGTCCCTTTCAGGTTTCTGGAACTCTCCAGAGTTATTGGTTACAAGCTGCTTCCCTGGGTGTCTGCATACTCTCTCTACTGCGCTCCTCTGGGCCTGCAGGGTGAATGGGGAGGTGAATATCTGGCTTCCAGGAGGAGGAGGAAGAGACATGTCTAGCCCTCTGCTCCAGGTCAAGCAGTGCCACTTGCCTGCCTCTGCTCCTGATTTGTTTTACCTCCCTGCGCAGGTCACTTTGGTGCTTTGTGCTTCAACTTCACTAAAAATGGCAAGAATTCTTACATCTCCCAAAAGTGTAGCAACTGGCTATTTATTTATTTTTTTTCTCTCATTGAGTTTTTTTTTTAATTTTAAATTTAATTTATTGGTACATTCTAGGTAGACAGTACAGTTACATTCATTACTGGGATCTTGTTCCCCCATATGCCAGGTCTTGGTTCTCATCTTTTCCCCTTGTCCCCACCCTCCCTTCACCCCCTCCTCCCCTCCCAACCTTCAAACACTTTAA
>NW_022900947.1:42839549-42853999 GCF_012274545.1 Fukomys damarensis | reverse complement strand
GTCAATTAAGTCGAGAAGTCTTTTGGTGGAGTTTTTTGGGTCTTCAATGTAGAGTATCATATCTTCTCTCATTTAGTTTATTGGTACATTTTAGGTATGTAGTACAGTTACATTCATCACTGGGATCTTGTACCTTTACATGACAGGTCTTGGTTCTCATTTTTTCCCCTTATCCCTGCCCTCCCTTCACCCTCTCTAGCAACCGGGTATTTAATGCTTGGATGGTATTTTTAAAACATCAAGTACCAAGATCAGCACCATAGCAGAAAATCAAAGATCTGTGGCTTCCCTAATGAGGGCCATGGATGTGCCTCTCTTTCTTCTCCCTTTAAACATTGGAAGGAAATAAGTTTTAAGATGTCTGTGTACTGTTGAGTGGGAACAACCTCAAATTTCCTGAGTCAGTAAGCTACTCCTCCAGTCTCTTTAGTAAACGAGGTTAGCACAGTTGAACCAGCTTATGGACAATCCCCTGCCACTCAAAGCTGTGTAACTAGAGATGGATGGGCTGTAGAAAATTTAGGAGACAAAGAGGCTCTATAACCAATGTTTGGTAGTTGCTTTTTAATGAAAAGGATATTTAGACCTAAATATGCTAGTGGCAGTAATAGTCTTAATGAAACCTTTTGCTTAAACTTTAAAGACATATTAGGAGGTTAGAGAGAGTCAAGGACCATGGACAGAAGGCAGATATAAAATTTAAATGTTTTGGGTATGGGAGATTGAACTCAGGGCCTTCACACTAAACTATACCCTCAACTCATTTTTAAATTATTTAACTAATTAATTATTTAGACAGGGACTCACAAAATTGCTAAAGTGCCCAGGATGGGCTGGAACTTGGAGTCCTCAGCTTCCCAGAGTGCTGGGCTTACAGTGCCAGATATTCTGCCCCGATCTTCTTTTTATTCTCTCAGAAGCCAAATCAGAAAATGAGGGCTTGCTATGGAGCCCCACATTTGTGTGTTGAAGTCCTAACTCTCAGTTCCCTGGGAGTGAGGCCCTCATTGGAAATAGGATCATCGAGGGAGAGGTTGGTTAAGATGAGGTTGTATGTGAGTGGCCTAGGCCTCTAGCCCTCGTAACTGGTGTCTTTATCAGAAGATCTTTATTCAGACCCCCACACACAGGTAGGGTGTGCAGCACAGAAGCACCAAGAGAGATGTCAGGAGGGTATCTGCAGCCAAGGAACACTGGAGGGGGCTGGTGGAGCACCAGGAGCCAGGGAAAGGCCTAGGGCAAATTCCCCCTCACTGTCCTCAGCCACCTGGACCTCAGACTGCCGACCTCCAGAACTGAGAGACAACATGTTTGTTTTTCTCTTTTTTGGTACCTAAGATCAAACTCAGGACCTTACGCTTGCAAGGCAGGCGGCGGCACCACTGAGCTAAATCCCCAGCCTGACAAGTTTCTGAGGCATGAGCCACCTTGCATATGCTGCTTTCTTATGGTAGCACTAGAAAAGCACATACGCCCAGTGTTCTACCCTCAGGAGCTGAGTAATACAAGCTCTTCCATATCTATTCTACTCATCTGGGGATTTGTTTAGGTTAACATATTACTTTCTTAAAATACACATATTTCCCCAAAAGGTTGTGATCATCAGTCATTGACACCCAATGGCATTATTGTATTCTGCAGAGATAACCGCAAAAGTTCCCATCATACATTGCCCATCAGGACCTTGCCATTTCGCTGTTGAGAGGTAAGGGCTGATGTCCCTCCCTTGGACTCCAGGTGGGCTGTGACACGTTTGTAACCAACAGAATGTTGCAGACGTGATGTTGCATGATTGCTAATGTCAGGTTATAAAAGTTGGTGCCTTGGCAGTAGATACTCTGAAGTATTTAACTGTCTGCAGGGTGCCATATTGGAAGCTCAAACTCACTCTGATGGAGAAACCACATGGGAAGACTTTAGGCAGTGAAGAGAGAGATGTTCAGCAAGGCTGCAAGGGCTCCAGCCACTCTGCTACTCCGGCTATGGCCACTGCCTTATTGTAACCACTTGAGGGACCCCAAACCAAGGTCTCTGCACTGTACCCTCTCTGAATTCCTGACCCATGGAGACCAGAAGTAGTAACAAAATGACTATTGTTTATTTGGGGTGATTTATTACACAGCAAGAGTTGGCGGACATGTCTTAATGCATTACTCTGATAATCAAATTTCTTGATTTTTAAATCAACAGTTCCAGAATTTAATTTTCTTTTTATTGAGTTTATTGGTACATTTTGGGTAGACAGTACAGTTATATTCATATTGGGACCTTCTACCTTTACATGACAGGTCTTGGTTCTCATTTTTTCCCCTTGTCCCTGCCCTCCCTTCAGAATTTAATTTTCTTTAGGAAAGGGTGGGAAGCTGAGGACAGATGATTTGGCAACCTGGGAACATCTACTTTGCAGATTTTCCCAGAGTCTGGTGGGCCATTTTGTAAGCCCCTCAAAGCAGTCAGCATTGCTCCCCTTGGCATTCTGCCCATGGCTCATCTAGAATGTTGGGAGGAGCTTAGCAGTGGAAACCCCTAATCACCTCTAGTGTTTATGTAAATCAGCACATTTGCATAGATCGCAGTGTCCCTCTTTTCTGCCTATTTCCAAAGATGCTCTAATTGTGCAAAATTGTGCCATCAGCTGCTGTAGGTGTGTTCTTTATGACTGAACCAGTTATTACCATTGGTGCCAGGGTTTCACGGGTCAATTTTTCCAATGTTTGAAGACCTCTATTTTCAATCAGACCGTGGCATCAATTCTAATGATTCTTACTCCATTTGTGATGAGGTAGAAAGGCCAGGATAACAGAGGTGTTTGCACTTTGAATAATTCCAGCCTTTGTCATATAGCTGGGTCCCAGCTCTGACCAATTATGAAAGACCATCTCGCCAGTTATTTCCTTCTGTTCAGAAAAGGCCTGGATCCCTTTGACACTTGCATGTTCCCAATACTCCCTATCTGCCTGAGGCTTGTGTTCTATAGTGTCTTTGATTAGGCTTCCTTCTATTTGGGCATTTGAATAAATAATCCCCTAGCCTCCCTTTTGTTGCTGAGTTCTTGCCTGCTGCTTCTGGTCTCCAAGACAGCCCTCAACATTTACTGCCAGGATTAAGATGCCTGTGAAATCCACCCTTGCACTGCAAATGCCTACCAAAGGAGTCCTTAGAAAACACTGACTTCTTCTCCCTTTTTAGCCCCAAGAAACAGTAGTTACTAGAAAACAGTCATTTACACCATGGCTATTAGTTAAGAATCTCTGCTGGCAATAGTTGAGGGACAACAAAGAAGCTGAAAAGAAAAGGCTTCAGAATCCCCCATTTGTGATTCCCAAGTGGGAGCTGCTCCGAGTGACTTCTGTAAGCTGGCAGCTGCTTCTGCCATTTACACTTAATCAGGTAAAATCATAGGGCTGAGAGAGCCTTTAATCCACCCTCCTGCCTCAGCCAGCTGGTGGGGAAGGCTCTCTGCCAAGCGTGGCCGAGTCCTCAAGTGCTGTCTTCACACGGAGGCTCCAAGAGGTTGAACTGCTGGCTAGGGAGTGAGAGAGCTTCAAGACAATGACCGAGCATCCCACTGTAGGATTTGCCCTGCTCAAATTCAGTGCTGGGAAAACCAGCCGGTGGTCCCCACAGGTCTAGCCAGGTCCACACTGTCTCCAAAGCCCACCCCACAAACTCAGACACCACCCTGCATTGTGCTCAGCCTAATTTGGCTCTGTGACAGATGGGGCATCCACTGGCTGGATCCTGAGGAACGCGGCATCCATCTGCCTCTGAGTCAGAGCGCAATGTCAGGTGTGTCCATCCTGTGACTCCCAAGTCACCAGTCCTCCTGCAGGTTGCTCAGAACCCACTGGAAAGACTGGTCCAGGAGCTGCCTCTCCCAAGAGGGGAGGCTGGACACACAAGTGTGCACCACCACTTATGTAACAATCACCTCAGGACACCTTCTGGGGACACCACAGATCTCATCCAAAGCACTGCCTGAGCCTGGTTACAGAGCCCTCAGAGTAGCCATGGAGGAGGCAAATTTTTAACAATGCACAGAGCAGAAATGTACTGAATTAGTTAACAGTCAGTATTGTTAAAGCTGACCACGACCTATCTCTGCCAAAAGCAGAAATCAGAACTTAGTCAGTTTCCAAAGATGATCTTTATTTTCTTCCCTTCCCTCCTTTCCTCCCTCCTCCTTCCCCTGACCCCACCTCAGTTTTCTCGTCTGCGATGTCTCCCCGGACCATGTGGAAAAGTCTGCACTGACCAAACCCACAGCGGAGGGACACAGTTGGAGCAGGGTCCTGCTTGGCTGCCATCAACACACACACGGTGCCGAGTGTGACCATGGTTGGATCCCACAGGGCGGGGCAGTCCCTGGGGAGGGTGGCTCTGATGCTGAGGCAGGAGCGTTTGGAGCAGGGGCAGCTGCCCTGTGTGCCGAGACCGCCCCCACCTCAGCCCTAAATGGGGCACTGTCCTCCCCTATGTCAGCCTGGTGTCTCCTCCCTCTCTCATGGCCCCTGACATTCTCTTCTTAGAGGACAGGAGCAAAAATGGGAAGCACCTCAGAGAGAACATCAGGCTGGACTTCTGGAGACGAAGCATCCCACTTGGGCCTGGACATCCTGTGGAGCTTCTCGATTTGCACTGTGGGTCCATCTTGGGCCTCTCGTGTAAGAAGAGGGAGGAAGAAGGGGTCCATGACTTTTCATCAAAACCCTCTCCCTCCAACTGCTCCATGCTTTGGCTCAAATAATTCTCAAACTTTTTTTCTCCGCTGTGTCAAACACGCATCTTTGTGTATGGTTTTGCCATCAAACTGTAGTTTTGTCAGTTCAGTTCTCCTTTCCCATTTCTCCCTATCTCCAAGCAAAACCACTCACCAAAGTCAAGCATCTTAAACAGATAGCCTCGGGGTTGGGGGGCCCTACATAGCAGGGGTGCCGCCTGCTCTTCCCTCCTTCCTGGGACTCCCTGAGATTCCGCTGCAAAGGCTGTATGAGCTGTGGTTAGAGCCAGACTGTGGGGCCAGAGAGCCCACGGTGGTGCCTAGTCAGGCACCCTCAGACTGTGTCTTTCTGAAAGCACGGGCCATCTCTGGGTTTCAGCAGTGGGTGTGGGACTCTCCTCACCCAAGTGCTAGGGGACCACAGTCAGGCGGGGTGGCCCAACCCAAAGCACCCACCCGTCCTTCCAGGGAGGCCACCCCCACCCGTCAGGGGAATGTCACCACGCTGCTTCTCAGGCAGCCCCTGCCCACAGCTGGGAGCCCTGGTGCTAGGGAGAAGAGCGAGGCATTTGTGGGTGAAGAAAGTGTTCTTCCTTCTCCCTCCTGCCTTCCATGTTCGAGTGATGTCCTTTTCCTGTCATCAAGGATTCCCCTCCTCCAGCCAGTCCCTGAGTGGGATGACAAAGGAGCCCAAGTCTTAGGAACTCCACCTTCATTAGACGAGGTGGCTCGGGGATCCCCGCTTTGAATGAAGAGCAAACAGTTCACTGAAAGGATGGCCGCATCGATACTACATCCACAACGGCAACCAGACAAACTGGGTGTAATTAGGTTGTGACTTCAGTACCCTCCTCACCAGGGAGCTAGACAACTCCTCTACCAGAAAGAGTCGAGGGAAATGGCTCCATCATCAGCCGATGGGCGCCTTCTCTGTCCTGGTTCTCTGTCACCTGCCGTTTCTCCTCTGCTCCCCACCCTGCTGCAGTTCTGGCCAGGGTAGCTGGAAAGGGACCTTGGAGAGTGAGAACTTCCACACCCTTCTGCAGGGGACTCGGTCTCCCGTCCACAAGTTCATAGCTTAGGGAAAGAGCTTGTACAAAGGTGCGTCTCTCCCTCAGGTACCCCTGTCCTTCTATTCTGCACAGAACACATTTGGATCCTTGGGAGGGTTCAATTTCCTTAAATGTTTTCTTAAACTCTGGATTTTCTTCAATGTTTTTGGCACTGTCCAGTCTCCTCTCCCCTATGGTTTATTCCACTTGCTCCCTATCATGAACCAGATTCCTACACACCAGTGATCTCTATCTTTAGGCAGAAAGAGTAGCTGCTCCCACTGTCCGGGTCTCACTGTCTTCTGTAGGATTCTTCCAACATCCCTGTTTGCTGTGGCTGTGAGGTATTCTATGTTTACCTATTTGCTGGGCTCCACAAAGATGAAAAAGGATAGGCTTCTGGTTGTAACTCTAGCACTAGTTACCATTTGTTGGGCATATACTATGCCCTAGGCATTACTGCTAAGTGCTGCACATATGTTAATGTTACACTCACACCAAACCTATGAGATAAATATCATCGCTACCATTTTCCATACAAGGAAACTCAAGCTAAGAGGAGGTACTTAAGTTGACTCGGATCATGTAAGTGGTAAACTCAGAACCGGTGCTTGAACCCAAACCAGCACAATTCAAAAGCCCACACCCTTTCCTTCCCACCACCCATCCAGTCACTCAGCAAACACATCAGGGACTGAACATCTGGCATACCCCATCCTTTCTCCTATTTTTCATAATCTGTGATCATGGAGAAAAGCACTCCCAACACCGACAGCAAAGTAAGTTCTGGAACAGCAAACAGAAGGAAAATAATGACTGAATTGCAGGTGTGTGTTGGAGAAGAACACTGAGCACCGTGGTTCTGGTTTGTGGGTGCCAGGCAGGGGCTAGAACTCCTAGGCAGAGACAGCTGCAAACACATGAGTAATAAAGCCCCACCAAAATACAACAGACAAAAGGAGGAGTAGGAAAATGAGCCTGAAACCAGTGTGAACTGTTTGCCATCTTTTTACGAGTATTGGGTGCAATGTTTCTAAGAAATCAGCAACATCACCGATCCCATCTGGTACAGAAGGCAAGAGGCTGATGGACTGTATGCGGTCCCTGGGAATACGGTGATGGAAAAACCCAAGAGATAACCTATAGGAAAAACCTACTACAGCCAGCTACTTCCCTTGCTTGTGAATTGTTTAAATAGTTTTCTTTTTGCTGAGTGTCAAAGCAAACTTTTCTTTTAAAAAAAAGCATAGAGAGAGCTGAGAGCATGGAACCCTGTTAGTGGGGCCTGAGCTGGTGCCCAAGCACAGCAGCAGTGTAGGTCATCAGTAAGGCATTCCTTGTAGGCAGAGCTGTTGACAGCACTTTCCTGCATATTCCCTGTTAAGTGAATCCTGATTTTGCCCTGATATCAGAGAGATTGTCTCAGAGAGGTGGATCCTTCCCTTGGGCCCAGGGGATGAACCGTGATCATCCTGGTTGCTTTCCTCTTTATCAGTGATGGACTCAGTCAATGAAGTGGCCACTTGGGCCAGTTCTCAGCAAGGAGACACAAGTCGAAGTCTGAACATGGCTTCTGGACAGATTTTTCCACTTTACCAACCACAGATGCACAGGAGAAAGCTCATACTCTCTCCTACCTGCCTTTGGATGTTTTTAGTGTTGCAATGCACAGAGCTGTGACAGTCACCTTGCCACCATGAGGGGAAATAATGCTGTCACACTGAGGGCTACAAAGTTAAAGAGAAAAAGCCAGGCCTCTTGGTGATATCATCGCACGTCCGAACAAACTGAACCCACAAGCCTGCAGAGACCTTAAGTGATGTCAAAACTGCTTCACGCTTTCAGCCACTTTGAGTTTCATCTCTGTGATGTACTGGACAAACAGAAACAGCTTGAAGCCAGTGCATTATGCAAGAACAAAAGAACACACCTGCCAAACCCTGTCTGTTGGGTTGCACAGCCTCCCAAAGGAATTTGGAAACGGGCAGAGAGCACGTATTTATTGAGCACCTGCTATGACAGGCAAGCTGCACGTGTGATCATGGAAATCTCATTCTGGAAGACAGTGATAAACAAGTAAGTAAATATGGATAAATGAAAACATTCTCAGACAACCTTCTAAAGATTGGTTTAAATCAGTTCTAAGTGTAAGCCCAGACTCTGAAATTAGAACTGGATTCAAATTCCATCTCCACCCCTTATTATTATGACTTTGGGCAACTTATTTAATCTTTTTGGGTATCAGTTTCTTCATCTGCAGAATAACGATAATAAAAACACTAATTCTTGGGGCTGTGAGGTTTCAATAAGCAAAGGTCTCTGTAAAGCGTTTGCTTACAGCCTGGCACACAGTCTGTCTCTCCAGATTTTAGGTCACCCTTGTCGTCGTTGTAGTAACTCATGCCTGTGAGCGTTGAAATGTGAACAAGACATAGGTCCTGCATTCAGGAAATCTGGGAGGCAGGAAAGACCCCAGGCCTGGCCACAGAGCTGTGGGAAATCAGGCAATGAACAGGCAGAAAGCTAAGGAACTCCCCTGGTAACTGAGTTGGGGAGCCTAGGCCCCAAGCTCCACTTTTTCCCCATATATGTTTTATAACCATTACCCCTTTTTCTAAGAGGGAAGGAAATACATAAACTGAACAATCACTGATCTTCTTTCTCAGATGGCAGTTGCTTCCAAGAGAATCAAGGGACCTTTTCTATGTTCGGTGACGTGTATAAGGGGTGGCATTTCCCAGCTCACGTTACACACTGGCAAATGCACACAGATACTCCCATAAATGATCTCACCAGGCCCTGTCTTCCTTCCTTCATCTCAAATCATACCCACCTAGCAAGCTGCCATGTTAATCGCCGTATCTACCCAATAAAAGAAAGATAAACATGAAGCTGTCGGTCCTCTCACCCACACACGCACCCTTGTCTTCAGGAACACTCCCAGAAGAGCACAGGAGCCCCGAAAAGCTCTCACTCCCTCCGTGCACCTCCTGCAGACTTGGTCCAAGCTGCCTTTTTAGTAGAGTGCCCACCAGGGATCTTTCAATTCAGACAGGAATTTCATTAGCAAAGGCTCTGAGGGGACAGAAGAAAGAAAATGCAAATGGGGGTGTTAAAATAGTGTTCGAGGGGACCTAAAACAATCTCATCCTGGCTGGACCTTTGCCTTTCATTGTTGCTTATTTGTACATTCTATATCCATAGGAAAACAACTTTTCATTAACCAGGCGATTGTCCAGTCCTTAGCAGGACACTCGCCTTCAGGGCTGCAAGATCGATGGCATCAGACCCGAGCTGCAAAATGGAGCAATGTACCAAACAAGGCAGTTGGGGACCAGGTTTAGGGTGCTGTCTCTCTGCCCTTTCATCTCTCAGCCACATGTCCCCTCCAGTCTTGCTGAGGAGTCTCCCTAAGAGAGAGGACAGGGACAAGAAGGTAGTGACAAGAAAGTTCCATGAGACTCTCAGAAGTCACCGCCTGCATATCAAACCTGAATGATGAGGAGCTATGTAACCTGGGCAGACTTTCAGTCGTTCCCTCCTGCCCACGCGGCAGGTTTTTCAGGTCCTTGCTTGAGCACACTCCCGGGAGTAAATAAAACGTGCTATCAGCGGCCTCTGAGCCAGTTTGGCTACTTCAGCGGCCAGGCACCAGCAGCCACCACCTATCCCAGACCCCAGCTCATCTCAGCTGCTCACACGTAAGTAACCTTCAGAAGTTTGCCTTTGATGGTGTAGAAATCAGATGAAAGTGCTGTAGAGACGGTATTGTATTTGGTCTTCTGTTGGAAAACTGTGGACATGAAAGAGATAAAAAATCTGGTGCTCACCCCCAAGCAGGCAGGCAGAACAAACCCCTTGACAGTGTGTGGGGTTGAGGTGGGTTTGGAGCCATGGTGTGTGTGTGGATCGGAGGTGGCCTTCTGAGCAGAAAGCGAAATATTTCTGTTTGCTTGCCCACCTATTTCTGAAAGACACTTTGAAGCTAGCATTTATGTTACTCAGCCAAATGCATAGTTTGGTAGTTTGGAAACTCGTAATTGCTAATCTACATCTCAGCTTTCTCTAAATTCGGATATAACCTTGTTGAAAAATATATTTTGTGTTCAAGGCAGAGGGGCGGGAATATCTCTGGATTGAGATTGTGAATGTGCAGTGTTGGTTATTGTTATTTCTTGTTCTCATAATACTGATTCATAACGATGAAAACATTGATCTGGTCTAAGATGAAAGGCATTCAGAGCTCTGGGGGTTTTGAGGAAATGGAGATCTGTGATTTTTGAGCTTAGCTGTACCTAGGAATTCAGGGTATACTGCTAAGTGGAGAGGAGTCCTTGAAGAGAAAGGAGCAGCATACCACACTGCTTCAGTGAGAGGGTCTTAAAGAGAAGAGGAATGCCACAAGTCCCCAGGAAGTAGACAGCGCCCTGTCGTGTAAGTAAGTGGTGACTTGACGTAGGCTTCCGTACAACCAGGACAGGGGAGATCAAAATAGTTCAGGGGAGGGAGGAACAGACCACAGATGATTTGGAACAAGACATCATGTTTATAAGATGCATGTGGGACACTGAAGGAAATCAGCATGACATGAATTCCATAGTTCATTTGTGTAGGCCAAGTGCCTATTCACTAAGGACAGCTCTGATGAAAGCCAAAGAGCTTTCCCAGGTAATCATCCCCAGGCATGACCCTCCTTCCTCCCCAGAAAACATCTGGGTGCTCATTTTCTAAGCCCTAGAAGTCCACAGACCTTAAATTAAGACCCTGCTTGAAGATCATGCTTTATTTTTTATCCGGGTTAAAGTCAACGACAGAGAAGTCTGCAGACAAGGAGCGGGGAGTTAAACCCTTAACCTGCCAGTTCCTTCTCGGTCACCAGACTGAAGCTCAGTAATAAGTTTGTAAAAGTCTCATGTCCATCAAGCAAACTGTGATAAAGGGTTTCTCTGAGTCCCCAATTTGGGACTGGGAGGAAGAGAAAAGAAATGAAAAATGGATCCGGGTCTCAAAGAGCTTAAAACCTAAAATCTATGGATGTCATAATAATAAACCAGCCGAGAAATAATACGCGTTGCACAATTCAGTGGTGGACTGGAGAAGGAGGTAGGGAAGATTTTCGGGGCACTTGAGGGGATCACCAAAGGAGCAGAGAACTTGTGGGGATGATGGATGTGTTCACTACTGGGACTGCTGAGCATTTCTTATATGTGGAAACTGACCAAGTTGTATCTCTGGAGTAAGTGTAGCATTATAGTTCAATTATATCACAACAATCATACTTCAACGATATAGTTCTTTTTATAATTAAATGCAACATAAAAATAAAAGATGAATAATTTTTGGAAAACATTTAATTCGAGGAATAATGTGTAGACAAGACAGGAGGGAGCATGGGCTTTTTAGAACTGGGAGATGACTTAACCTGGGGGTTGCTAGACCTGGAGAACTTTTTACAAAACATCGGTGACTGGGCTCCACTGCGGACAGATTAACCAGAATCTTTTGGTGGGTGGTTCTAGCCTTGGTTTATAAAGAGCTCCAGTTGACTCTCCTGTGCAGCTAGGGATGACAGCCAGTGAAACTCAAAACCTTCACTTGACAGGGCCAGGGGCTTAGTTCAGTGGTGCTGCTGCCTGCCTCGCAAGCACAAGGTCCTGAGTTCGATCCCCGGTGCCAAAAACAAAAACAAAACAAACAAACAAACAAAAAACCCAAAACCTTCACTTTACAGATGAAGATGGTAAGGGCCCCAGGGTGTGGGGACAGCCCCAGGCCATATAGCCACTGTGCCCCGGGTCAGAGAAAGCCTGGGAGGCCCAGGGAGTATGACCATGGGAGCTCAGGAGAAGAGAAGAGGCTGCTTTGGGTCCCAAAGCCTTCATTCCAGCTCTAGCTAGGAAGGGACCCAGCGCATTCTGAGAGACTTCTTGGAACCCAGAAGTGCTCCGGGGGCAAGCACAGGGATTCCTCAGAGCCTCAGGGGTGCATTACTGGAGGACAAGTGTGTAACAGGAGAAAGGGAGGGTAGGGAGTGAGGTTTCAAAACTGAAGCGTCTTTTTGTTCCCTGCATAATATCTGGTGTAAGCATGAGGATTATACAGAATTACTGAAAGGAACCTCAGCAGAAGCACCAGGCTTTCTGTTCTGGGGCACAGCCAAGTTGTTCGTTCAAGAAATGGCCTGAGTTCTCAGCTCTGGAATTAGTCTATTTGGCACTACCTGACCCTTTCATTAGGACTTCCAGGGCAGCCCTGGGCAAAAGCCAGAGAGAGTGGATTCATCTTTGTGACTTCTGCCCTTCCTGTCTGTCCCTCACCTCCTCAGTACTTCTGTGGGTGCAGTTTCTAGTGTAGCATCTCACAACCCATTTGGCCATGTTTCAGACCGTTTCCCATCCTCTTTTCCGTCCAAGCATGCCACTTCCTGGGACTTACTCTCTCCAAGCTTTGCTTACCCATCTTGGGAAAGCTAATTAAAGTTATGATTTTAATGGACAATAATTGCTTAATGAGTTACGCCCCTCCCCGGGATATTAAACGGGTTCCAGCAAGACAATATATCTGAGAGTTATTTGAAATGTTATGTAAATATAATTACCATTTGACTTTTTAAATGGGGCAATCAAGAGAATCGCTTTTAGGTAAAATATATGATCTCTACTGGTTAGAACCAAACAAATGGCTGGGGGAAAATACACCAAGATCGTGAGTTTTCAGTAGAATTCTTCAAACTGATATAGAAATGATATCAGACCTCCAAATGATGTAGGGGAAATGTTATAACTCCTAACCTGCTAGATGTCAGACATGCTGAGTTTGTGTTCCCCCAAATCAAAGAGTGAATTCTAAAGAACAATGGAGGTTAAGAGTAGGAAATATTTATTGAGAGAAACAGCTCCTGAGAGGGAGGAGGGGTCTCAAATGGGTTGCCACGGACCCCACTTTTCAGGGGTGCTTTTTATAAAGCAGAACCATGTAGGTTAAACAGTGTGGTTTAACAATGTGGGTTAAGGGTCAACCAGTAAGGTTACAAGTAGAAGTGCTTACGTAACAGTGCAGAGGCTCCGGGGCCACGTGTGCTCCAACACAGGGGTGCCTGTGTCTGCAAGTGGGGTCGCCATCCCTGTGCTGCTGATTCCAAAAAAAACCAGGTCTGGGTGTGGGAGGGTGTGTGTCGCAGCGGGAGCAGGTTCAGCTCCATATGGCCTTGGTGCCAAGTCCTTTACACTTCTGGTGACTCAGGTGCCCCCTGGGAAGCCTTGTGTTTATACCATCCAGGTTGAAAACACATTAACGTACGTCGGCTTATCAAAAAAAATTCCAAATACATGTTCAGAGTTCAAGAAAGTATTCACCACAAGTTAAGCAAGTTACTCTGATATTTGTTTCAGGCTTGTATTCGCTCACAGCTGTGTTTGAGTAGCAATGGAAGCTCCATTAAAAACAGGGGAGCCCATTTTTACCCATCATCACACAAATTTTTACAATTTGCTTCTAGTGGCTTTGATAAAATATTTCAGAAATGATCTATTCTGGCCTTGTATGTTAAAAACAAACAAACAAAAGACCTGAGGTAGATACTGATCTGTTCTACTATTAGTGCATACTGGGTAGGAAGCTAATGATGTTCATTCTAGCCATTGGATCTATATAGATTAAGATGGGGATTTCCTGGAATTCTTAAGGTCGTGACAGATCTGCTACACAGTGCAGTTTTTGTTGATATATTTCCATTTCCTTCCTGTGTGGCTTCTCCCTAAGGATATGTACATAAACATCATTCCTTAGCACTTATATTCCCTCAGCCCTTTCCAACTTTCTAATCTCCAGGTGTCCAAGAATGAAATCTATTCTGTAAAAGACTTTCAATAATGAATGCCAGGCTGGGTGTGGAGGCACAGGCCTGTAATCCCAGCACGCAGGAGGCTGAGGCAGGAGGATCACTGTGAGTTCGAGACCTGGGCTACAGAGTGAGTTCCAGGTCAGTCTCAACTACATAGTGAGACACTGTCTCAAAAAACCAAACCAAACCAAAACAAAAGAAAAACATAATAATGAATGCTGGAAGTATCTACAACTGTCTGAGGTCCTCCTTACTCTTCGTCCTTTGGAGATGTCTAGAAATGGGTTGTATGAATGAGGGCTAAGATAACAAGAGGCTGTCACACACTGTCATCACCTCATCGAACCTGGCTCAGGGTTCCACAGCTGAAAAGGGAAGCGCATCACTGGAGCGAGCTCCAAAGAGCTCCTAGATGACTAAACATCACTCAGACCTAAAAGGAGCTGCAAAGGGGCCTGGTCTCATTTAACTTACATGAGAAAAGACAAAAGAGCCGTTCACTGATTATGCTGAGAAGATCAGATGTCCTTTCCCTTTCTTCTCATCCATTAAAGAAAAACTGGAGCCCAGGGATTGGTGTGAACACAAGGTCATTAAATGAGCCAAATATTTCAAATATTTAGGAGCTTCTTGGGGTTCTTTAATATTTTAATAAGAGACACAATGGCAGAAACAATGTTCTAGAACTTAAAGAGAGATCTTAGTGATCTCTTCTTAATGCCATTTTCTTAAATTTGAATCAATTGGTTCAGGAAATATTTGTCTCTACACTGGTTTTTTTTTTTTTTTTTTTTTTTTTTTTTTTTTTTTTTTTTTTCGTGGACTTGTTGGATAA
>NW_022900947.1:42823672-42839488 GCF_012274545.1 Fukomys damarensis | reverse complement strand
CATGACACATGACAGGTCTTGATTCTCATTTTTTCCCCTTGTCCCTGCCCTCCCTTCACCCCCTCCTCCCCTCTCAATTTACAAACACTTTATTTCCATTTTTTCATTTTCTCATATTTTTAAATTTTCCCTTATTCCCTTTTCCCTAACCTTCCCACTTTCCCTACACCTTTAGCCCCTTTCTTCCTATTTCTCATTGTTAATTATCCCATTAGGATCTTGTGTACTATTATAGTTTATTCACACCAGAGAAACTATTCGGTATTTACACATGTGTGACTTATTTATTTCACTTAGGAGTATATCCTCAAAATGTATCCATTTTCCTATGAATGGCTCTAATTTCTCATTCTTTATGGCTGAGTAGTATTCCATTTTATAGAAAAACCACATCTTCTTTATCCAGTTTACACTGATTATTGATTGCCTGGACAAAGTAAATCAAACACTCTAAGAAATTGTATTATTCCTGAGGTCAAGTACAGTTAAAAATCTTTTGCCATTTCAAGTGTTGCAAAATCTAATGTCATTCAGTTGCCCAACATTATATCCCGAGTCACTGGGAAAGATGGATTATACTTTGTATGTGTATTAGTGTTTACAGTTTATAGGGCGATTCATAAATATCACTCAATCCCACAATACCTCAAGAACAGTGGAATCAGATGGTAGCAATGTTTCATGGAGGTCCCAAGCAACTGTGAGCCATCCACTTGGAGAGTAAGCAGTAGAGCTGGAGGGAGAGACTTCAGTTTTTCTAATGCATACTGGATGGAATCCAGTCTTTTCCTACGGTACATCTGGTGTTTGGAGATCTCCAGTAGGTTGGTTCACAGTTGTGCCCTGAGCTGGACTTTCTAGTATGTCTGTTCTCTTCAGTTACTCTGTGATGCAATGAGTGGGCTAAAGCCTCTGTTTGTCCCACTGCCTGCACACCTGCTCATAAAAACAGCTCAAGTGGAGAAAAAGTAAGGCCCATAAACTGAGTGTCATGGCAACAGGCAGCATGAATGGATGGACTTTAGCATAATTCCGAGCTCTGCAAGATGTCTGCTGTGTGTCACTCATATCCATTACCTAACTGTAGTCATAAAATAACAATGGTAGTAGGGTCATAAAATATAATAATTCATCAAAGTATATTTATGCTACGTGAAAACTCTATTCTCTCAGAGAGTCTTTTCTGGACTTTTCACAATGCACAAACTATCTGAGGAAGCCAAGCCTACTTGCTTAATGTAGGGACCAAAGGAAGAGCTCGTGGCAGGGAAGCCTAACCACTGGTGACCACACGTGTGTGATACCACACTGGCCCCTGACTACTGTGTCTTCTCATGTAGTTGCAGTTTGGGCAAAAATACTGTCAAATTCTGCACAGCTTCTCAGAAAAATAAATCCTGATGGCCAGAATTACAGATGATTAGCTCTTCACAGAATCAAGTAGTGGGGATAAGAATATTCTCAGAGAGAATCTCTGATTCTTTAACATTCTGAAGTGACTGTTAAGACAACTTTATCTACTTGGCTCTCAATTATCTCTACATGGCTTACCTTTTCTTTTTTTTTTTTTTTCTTTGTGGTATTGGGCATTGAATTTGGGCCCTTGTGCTTGCAAGGCAGGCGATGAAACCACTGAGCCAAACCCCCAGCTACATGGCTCATCTTTATTGGGTTTATTTTGAACACCAGGCCAGTTTCTGTCATCAGCATTCCTCCTCTTCTATACATCTCCCCGTGCTGCTATGGATCTAATTAATCTAATTAATGCTTGTCTAAATGAAACATAATTAGGAAATTAAATATCCACCAAAACCTGAGAACTTACTCCAAAATACAAAAACAATATTTATTATCTGCCATTATTACTTATTTGAGCCATTTTTCCTTTCTGCAGACTATTTAGAAAGTTGATTTTTGTTTGTTTGTTTTGTTTTTTGGTTTTTTGAGACAGGATCTCATTATGTAGTTGAGACTGACCTGGAACTCACTGTGTAGCCCAGGCTGGTCTCAAGCTCCCAGCGATCCTCCTGCCTCAGCCTCCCGAGTGCCAGGATCACAGGTGTGCACCACCACGCCCGGCCTAGAAAGCTGATGTTTGCTGTTGTCGTTATTTGCTCTCAAGTTTAGTCTTGTAAATTTCTCTTTCACTTTAGTGGTTCTTGTAGGAAACCCTGAGAATTTTCCCCTACAGCAAAAATCCATTTGTCTAATTTCTTACATATTCGCTCATCAGACACTTTCAAAGATGACATTTGATCATTCAATTTACTTCACAAATCTCACCCCTCCTCTAGTTATCTAATTTATAAAGCACATGGTTGGGCTCCATAGAAATCTCTAGAACAAACTGTTTTTGTTTCTCTGTTAATATTTGATCGTAGAACAGAGCCCCGTTTGAGATATAATGGATACTCACACTCACCAAGCAATACAGTAACCATGCTAACGATCTGCAGAGGTAGGCAGAGGCCCGAGCAGGATTCATCCTACCAGACAGATTTCTAACCTAGTATTTAAGCTGCAATAAAAATGAAAGGTCAGGAAATTGGGTATCCTCTTACCTTTAATGAAAAGGTGCAGTTTTAGGCTATCTTAAGAGCAAAAAAATACATACAGCCTCCTCTTCGTTACTGTTCTTAAGTATACGTTGTCATGTCCTCTGAGAGACACCAGGCTACAATTTGTTAATCCACATAGCAGCAGAGACGCGAAGCACTACAGGAGCTATTTACCAGCCCGCACCCAAATGAAGACTTGAACAGTTTATGTCTAAGAGGGGGACCAGGATGTTCCTGTTGCCTGCATTGCTTTCCCTTGTATGCCCGGTGAGGCCTCACTTACTAAGGGTGTTCTGTCTATAATTAAGTGTTCCAGGTTAGATGATAAATTATTTGGATATTAAGGAGCACCTGGTTTCAAGATGTTTTGCAGGCTCCTCAGGTGCCCTTTGAAGTAGGAATTAGGTACTAAGTGTTCAACAAATCAAGGACAGAGCTCAGGCTTCCGTATTGGCCTTTCTTGGGACAATGACATCAGTAAACTGCTTGTGCGGAAGAACATGATAATTTAAAACCCAGGCCACTCTCAGCATCAGAATTTTAGAAAAGAAATCGTCTCGGGGTCAACTGGCCCACCTTCACTTTCCTAGGCTAAAAAATAATTATAACACTTCTGACAATGTGTCTGGCGTTTTACACTTTTCTGAGTTCTTCCATGAGTGTCATTTTACTGGGCCATAACTCTAGCAGATAGGCAAGGAAGGAAGCTCTGGCTACATTTTATTAAATATGAAGCTAAATATCAAGCAAGTTAAAAGACCCATTGAGGTCATGTGAAGACAAAACGAGGAGTTAAAATTGAGACCTCGTTCTGACTCCTTGCCCAGGGCTCCTTCCACTGTCCCACAGCACTTTATATTTTCACTCCTTAATGAAGATTGCAAATGTATCCCCTACATATAAATACTTCTCACAGATGTGCACACTCTCCCTCTGTAACCAAAGCCCCTCTCTACTCTTGTCTTTCACCAGCTGCCACCCACTCTGGTCAGCAACTAAACTGTCTTTGTCTGACAGCGCCACTTGGCGGCAGACTCAAGAACACAACGCACAAAATCCTGTCGCCTTCTTTCTGGGACGCTGGGGAGGATGAGGAGGAAAAGAAAATACAATAATCCTGGATTTTTCTTTCGTTCTTTCTTTTTTTTAAAGAAAAAAACCCCCTTTAATTGTAAAGTTAAAGAGAAGATAGGAAAGGACTCCAGAGTAAGCAGCTGGATGTGGGGTCACACTCTGATACAGGGGTTCAGGCTGGCTCACTCGCAAAAGCAGAGTGCCAGCTTCTGGGCTTTTTCTTCATTGTCCACAGTTACAGATGTGATTAATCATATCTCAGACAACCTGTGTCTCACACCAACACTCAACATTCCCAGTCCTTGTCACTCTTTCCCTGTCTGTATGCTATCCATGACTGAGCACAGCTCTAATTACTACGCTTTTACATCAACATGAAGGAAAGTCATACTTTTTTATTTCATTTTTATTCGGACCCTTTTTTAATGCACATTAATTATGTAGAATGATGGGTTTCATCATAGCATCTCCATACGTACAGATAACGTACTTTGAGCCTATACCCCACCACCATCATAAAAATGGTCCTTTGGGAAAGTAGCTAGTTTACCAGTGAAAATCTTCCATGAGATCACAGAAATGGGATTGTCCCCTTCCAGTTGCCCATGTTTTTCTAAGAAGGTAGACTACATACTTCACTTATTTCACAACATGCTCACAAAAGAGGCTTACGGCCTTATGGCTGTCTTTCACCATTTTCTCATGCTTTCACATTCAACATGAGAACAGGAGTTGGGCTATCAGTGGAAAGAATTCAGTGCGTGTGTTCACACAACCAGAATTCTCTTTTTCTTTTTGAGACAGGTTCTCACTATGTAGTCCAGGCTGGCCTTGAACTCTCCATCCTCCTTCCTCAACCTCCTAAGCACCGGGACTGCAGGCGTGAGCCACCACATCAGGCATACGAAAGGAATTTTATGTTCAGGAATAAATAGAGACTCTTGTACCACTGGAAGCCATTCACAGACACCTTCTCCTCTGATAGTTTTTCATAATACTTTCTATTTTCTTAAGAAGGCATAAAAGATCTAAATCTCCAAGAGCCTTGTTACAACAACAGTTTCAGGAGGGTCCTGAATCAGTTTGTTACAAGGCTGCACATCTAGGGATTGAGTGGTAGCTCCCACTGTCTAGTTGCACCAGTGGATGAAGAGAAAGAAAGCCCCCTGGGAAATGGTGCTGCTGGTAGGAAGTGGGATTGCTGCCTGATCCACTGAGCTGGTCATCGAGCTGGTCAGAGCCATGTGTGGTCACCAGAGCTGAGAAACACACCCCAGGGAGGGAAGCATTGCTCCCAGGCCAGCTCAAAGCCACAGGAAACCCAGGGCATGGACTCATGCCTGCCCCTGTGGCTCTGGCCAGCTCTCCTTTCCTTTCTAGGACAGCCACCCAACCAGGATCTTCTGTCTACACAGCTACTCAGTGCCAAGAGGAAATATGGGGTATTGCTTAAGAAAATAGATGCAGAAGCCAGAGTTTCTGGGTTTGAATCTCCACTCTATCATTTACTAGACTTGTGATTTGGTGAAATTATGTACATCTCCTAGGGAGAGGTATACAAGTTTCCATTTATATCCATTTCCATATGTGTAAAATGAAGGTAAGAGCACCTACTGTGCTGTGTTGCTGCTCCTCTGTGATTACGTGAATGAATGCCTCTAACCACTTGGGACAGAGCCTGGTGCATGGTTATCACTCAATAAATATGTTATTGTTATTGTTATAAAAAACCATGTGAGGTTTCTGTATGTGCTCAACAATAAGAATTAACTCTACGTTGTCTGAAGCACTGAGAAAAGAAAGATACAGAGATCTATAGATTATTCTTCCTAATTTTATGCCTCAGTTAGTGTTGATTGTTGAAAATACAATAGTGTTTTTCTAAATTATGTCCTAGATGAAGCCATGTTCAATACCATTGGTTAAATTCTGCTCAGCAGATATCTAATGAGCACCTAGTAAGTGCCAAGGATTCTTAATGAATACTGGGAAGATACAAATATATGAGAGAGGACGAATCCCTCAAAGAAGAGTATAAAATTTACTAAGGAAGACAGGCCCTGAACAAATTACTTCAAAACAATTTTAATTTGGTCATTATCCACAAAGGCCAAGGTAACCTTGAAAAAATCCACTCACTAATTCATAAAATATTTATTCCTGCTTAATATTATTTTCTTCACTACTCTTCTGCCCAGTTAATGCCTTGTAATTAACAGAGGAGGAAAAAAGAAAAATTGAGGAGGAGTGGTCATTGTTGGTAGTAAAAATACCAAAATGAAATTCAAAAACAATGCATAATATAGAGACAGCATAGAAGATGTGAAGTCTTTCCCCCATCTCTGTTCTGTCAGCCTTGAGAGGTTCCATCCGGGCATATATCTTATTGAAGTAACCCACCCAGCATTTGACATTAAAAAAAAAGTTCTAATTTTAACTATTGTCCTTTACTATTCCAGAAATATCTAGAAAGGGATAATAACCTTATAGGGACACTGAGGCAGGTCCCAATCTCCTGCTTGGTGCTACAATGCAAGGTGAGAAGGAAGACACAGAGACAAAGTCAAAGAGAGAGACACAGAAATGGGGATCCAGGATGGTCAGCGCTGCATGAGCAGCAAAGACCCTGGCCAGCCAAAGCTGTTGATATTTGTTGGTAACATCATAGTTAGGTTACCATGAGAGGGTTACGTGTGGTTGCTAGGGATACATTTCTGTTGTAGGCAAGACCTGTAAGAGAAGAGACAAAGCATTCTTAATTTTGGGAACAGAATTTAGGTGCAAGTTGCTCTGACCTCAGCTGCCATGTTATCTAGTCATGTAGTTAGTAGTCACATAGGCTTTGGTCAGACTCACTTCTCAAAACAAGCCAACTGTGGGGTTAAGTGTTTACAGCCTTCAGTGCTTACCCTCTGCTTTGGGCACATAACCCACATAACAGCTAGAGCCACACCCCTATTGTAACAGCATGTGAAGTTTCCCACAAAGCTGTACAATGTGCACTATTACACCTGCATCTCCTGTTTATAGGAGAGAAACAGAAGCCCAGCAAAGTGATTATTCAAAAGATCAGTATTTGGAACTTCTAATTATATAAACTTTTAGTATACTAACTCAGATTTTATTTTATTCTTAATTCTCCTACATTTCTTAGGGCAGAGGGGTTTTTAAGGCAAGAGGAAAGCTCACTTAAAAGAAAATAAATTCATGACCAACTATACAGAGCACATATACAAGCATCAGGACTGAAAGTCTAAAAAGGAGCATTTCATAAGGCCTGGTACGTGCAGTCCCACAGCAGGGCTGAAAGATCAAAAACAAAAACTGACAAAACTGCAGGAACCAGGTCCTTGGGATAGTTTGGTCACTGGCAACACGCTGGAATGGCATGAATTCTCGTAGGCATTTCGGTCCTTTGGCTCCTTGTGTCAAGTGCAGCCTGTCCCAGAACAGCATGCTTGCTTGTCACTGTGAACCTGCAGGTGGGTCTGCCGCAGCACTTGAAATCGTTACACAGATTGAGAGTAGAGAGCTGAGATCTTCTGGACAAACTGAGACACTCTCCCCAAGTTACTCGCGTGTCCGTTTCCTCATCGGCCAGATGGATTAGAGGGAAACTTGAAAGGGGAGATTCCATGCCCTCTGTGGACGACCATCAGATAAACATAGGGCTTTGGTTAAGAGATGCGTGGAAGTCTGCAGGGCTCAGAAGTGAAGGGGATGGGGCCAGAGAAACCACAGCAGGTCAGCAATGGGCCAGCCCCCACTGGGAAAGATCCACTGTCCCCTATCCCCAATCCTCACCAAAGTGACAGCCTGTGCTTAAGTGGGAACTCAAATATCCAAATGGGCTATTTGGAGATGGCTTAAAACTTCTTACATCAGTAGTGCGAAAGGAGGGTATATTTGGAGACACAAGTCGATCTTGATGCTCGTGAAATCACAAACTGCCTTTGCCGCCATTTGCAGAGTAAAAGGTAGAATTCTGTCTTCTCCTGACACTTTAGATAACTTAATCTCTCTTGACTGCAAAAGAAGACTAATTCCCTTCTGAAGTGTTAAGAGAAGATTGTGAGAGAGACTGCAACGACTACTGTCCATCTTCTTTTAGAACCACCAAACATTTGAGCACATTATCTAAGTGTATACGTGTACCCTATTTTAAACCCACAGCCCGGTGGTGTCTCCCTTTTACATTTTCTGTCCATCGCTATAGTGTTGCTTTTTCTTTACTCAGTCATTTTAAATACATCTCTGTGATTTTCACCTGGAGACTTTAATATTTACTATTTTTGTGTAAAAATAGTAAAATGGGCTGAGACAGAGTTCTACCTCTCAAAAAACAAACAAACAAAAAAACTTCAAATCCCCTTCTGGGCTGGAACAGGGGCTACTCCTACACAGTGGACAGTAAACCTGTGGAACTTTTTAAGCCCAAGAGGTCGTGCAAGCTGAAACCATAAACAGTTTCAAGAAAGTTTCAATACT
Organism: Fukomys damarensis; assembly: GCF_012274545.1. Lineage (NCBI taxonomy): Eukaryota > Metazoa > Chordata > Mammalia > Rodentia > Bathyergidae > Fukomys > Fukomys damarensis. Next base: position 42,831,368 of record NW_022900947.1, on the reverse strand, counting down.
GTTCATGGAGAAAGAATACACACCTGAGGCCCAAACTAAGAAGGGTCAATAACTACATATGTTGATAATGATGTGAAGAAAAGGAAACCCTAAACACCCTCCTTGGTGAGATGGTGGATTCAACCAACAACTTTGGAAAATGATCTGATATTGTGATGGAAAGCTGGACAGCCAGGAACTCTGGAAGCCAACACTGCAGTCTTGGTAAATGCCCTGGAGAAATCCTGCCAGGAGTTGTCAGAAGGCAGGGACGAGACTGTCCGAGAAGCAAAACACCAGGAAGAACCCAAGTAGCCAACAATATGGAAAGACACCCCCCAAATTCTGTGGATTCAAAAAAAGGAATCAGCAGTGAATATAAGTGAACATTTCTACATACAGAAATAGGGATGAATCTTAGAAAAAATGCCAAGAGAAGCAGTTCTCAAAAGAACTATATATACCAATAGTATGATATCATTTTTATAGACATAAAACATCACAAAGCTGTTTTTAGGAATTCATACATATGTGGTAGAACTAATTTTAAAAGTAAAACAATGATTAATATAAAATCGAGAATCATGTTTTCCTTTCTAGGTCAGCAAAGAGGGTGGGACCAAGGGAAGAATATGGGTAGCTACAAGAGTCTTGGTGACTATTTTACTTAATTTATGCTTCCTAACTTACATGTGCATTACATATATCCTTTTATGGGCCAGGAATGTAGCTCAGCGGCACACTGCCTGCCTGGCAAGTGCAAGGTCCTGAGTTTGATTCCTGGTATAAAAACAAACACAAAACAGAACATATATCCTTTTGATACCCAACCATGTTTCGGTAGAAAATGAGAATGTCTACATCCCTAACTTCTAAATAAACTTTGGAAACAACTCCCAGACCTTTCCAGAGGATGTTATTTGCTGCCAGTAATAAAATAAAACTCAGAACAATATGGTCCACTGATCTGTTCAAGACTATGCTTTTTGTGGGCCCACACCAGTAATCTCAGCACTCTGGGAAGCTGAGGCTGGAGGATCCCAAGCTTGAGTCTAACTTGGACAACTTAATGACTTAGCAAGATCCTGGCTCAAAATTAAAACTTTTAGACCAGGGATTTAGCTCAGTGGCACCACACCTGCATGATTAGTACAAGGTCCTGAGTTCAATTCTCAGTACCAAAAAACTAAAACTTAAAAAGGACTGGAGATGTAGCTCATTGTGAAGGCCCTAGCTTCAACTTTCAGTACTGAAGGGGGTGGGGTGGGGAGAGTGTAAAATTTTAAGGAAAAAATGTGTTTTTCTAATTTTAAAGTAGTAAACTCTTATAGAAAAATTGAAAACGTAGGAAAATATAAAGAAGAAAACTGTCGTTTTTTGTCCTTTCTTCCTCTTCATTCATAATTGTACAATGTGTATGTAACTACTATGAACTCTTTGTTATATTTTCCTTCAGTTTTTGATGTGTAAAGTTAGACTCAATATGACATTTACAAATGTATTTTCCTGTTTAGATTTGTGATCTTGCTTCCCTAAAGACAGCAATAATGCCCTATGTGTATATCATGTTTTTGGAATCTAAAGTTCAGTTTTAAGTTCTATTAAGTATATTATCTACATAAATGGGACTGAGGATGTAGTTCAATAGTAAATCATTTGCCTAGCACCCACAAGGTTGTGGTTCAATATCTACCAACACACGCACAAAAAAACTAGATATATAAATGATGAATGAAAGGTTGCATTTCGTCACTGGAAAATTTAAGGAATTAAAGGTCAGTCGAACTGAAGGTTGCCAAAACTTTTGCACTGTAATTTTTAGCCCCAAAGTCAATTACTAGAAATATGTGTGATAGGGTGGGAAAAGCTTTTCTTTTAATAATCTTCTTCTTCTTTTGGTGCCAGGGATCAAACTCAGGACCTTGTGCTTGTGAGACAGGCACAGCGCCACTGAGCTAAATCCCTGGCCCAATAGTCTTCCTTCTAAAACTCTGGTGTCTAAGGTCCTGAGTTCGATCCCAGGTGCCAAAAATCAATAAATAAATAAAATTTAAGATCTCTGGTCTCAGCACAAGAGTATCTGAGGCATGATTTAAAGATTGGTATGTTTTGAAATCTTTAAAATGACAGTAAAAGAAACAGGGCCATTAATCCTGCTCAAAATCCCCCCCCCACTTTGAACACACGTAGCCCATCACTCCTGACACTTTCTGAAGCAGAGCTGGAGTCCTCTTTCATGGGAGTCCTTAGTTGACAGCCTGAGCTAATTCAAAATGTTTATCTGCAGGGGTCATTTTCCCTCCGTGGAAGAGGCAGAGCTGGCAGCGTGCCACGTCTGGTGCCTGAGGCGGATGATGACCCACCCTGTGGTTTTTGCAAGCCCTCCTTTCTGTTGGATGGCACTTGGCAGCCACATTCACCGTATTTTTCATCACACCTCATAGCCAGGAAAGAAGACTTCCAAACTGCTTCTGAAAGTAGCAACAATGATGGGACAAGAGTGTTAGACGTGAGGGGAAATATTTTTGAGGGGTTAATGGCAACATGTTTGTTACTGTAATATATTTTTTAAAATTTAGTGTCACCCTATTCTTGATCACCTCTTATAATTTTCTCAAAGATTTTTTTTTTAAATTTGTTTCTGAGTTTTTTGTTTTTCCAAATATTTTATTTTCTAATTTTGTGTGTGTGTGTGTGTGTGTGTGTGTGTTTTGAGGCAAGTTCTTACTATGCAGTTCAAGCTGGCTCAAATTTACAGTGATCCTCCTGCCTCAGCCTCCTAAGTGCTGAGATTATGGGCCTGTGCCATCATGCCCAGCTTCTGACTTTTTGAAAGCAGAATTCCTTACATAATTTTAAAGGCATTTTGCTCATTCCTGACCAGGTATACAAAGGTTAGTAGCATTACGTGTTAAGGTGCTCATCCCAATATGTACCTGTAAAAGCGTATTCTTTGCCAGGCATGGTAGTGCATGCCGATAGTCCCAGTACTCTGGGGTGTTGAGGCAGGAAGATTGCAAGCTCAAACATAAGCTGGGCAACTAAGCTACTTAGTGAGACCGTGTCTCAAACTAAAAGCAAACAAAAAGGCTGGAGATGAAGCTCAGCGTGGAGTCCTGGATGCCGTCCGCAGTCTCCATTCCTGCCCCCAAAGGCTTATTGCGTTAAAATGATCTCCACCTGCCACCTGCTCAGATGCTAAGATGATACTCAACATCAGAGCAAGTATAAGGCTTAAGAATTTCAGCACATCTATTTTCTTTTTTGTGGTGCTGGGAATGAAACCCAGGGTTTCATGCCTCCTAGGCAAGTGTCTACCACTAAGCTACATCCCCAGACTCATTATTGTTCATTTTAATGATTAAATTGCAGACCTTATAAGAGTGGAAATATTTGTTGTGTCTATCCCCATGCTGGGTTTATAAAATGTGGCTCTGCTTCAAAGTGTGAGGTGAGCCTGGCATTTACACAGGTGATTCTGAGGCCCACTCTGGCCGCTGCTCTTAGCTGAAGGACACAAACCACCTATTTATATTTGCAAGACAAGTTCTGGGGATGTAGCTCGGGGACAGAGCACTCACCTGCATGCCTGAGGCCTCGGGTTTGACCCTTAGCACCAATAAATATATAAATAAAAGAACAACTCCTCCACCCCCACTCCAGCCTTTGTGTGGCCCTAGGGAGGCAGCCTTATATTCTGCCCCTATTTGGCAATGCTTGTTTCATTGCTGGGGCTCCAACCCTGGGCTTCACATACGTTAGGCAAGTGCTCCACTGCTGAGCTACACCCCCAGACCTCCTTTTGATCAATTGCTGAGAGATGCAGCTTAGATGGTCCATGTTCCACCCCCTATAAATCAATAATTAATGACTGAGAAGACCCCCTTCCATTCAGTTGTGGCAATGACCACACATCATTTTGAGGAAAATATAAAATGTTCCAAGAGCCAGTTGTTCGTAGGCAACTCTGAGGACTATGAAAAAAACACAGGCTATAGCAATTTGGGAGAAAGACATAATGATCGATCCATTTGCCTTTCTCTCTTTTCAGCAGTTCACCGAAGCACCCTATTTACAGGGAGTGACTTTATCTCTCAACTTGACATTAGTGGCATTACAAAGTCAGAATGGCTGGGAGAGGGAGGAGAGATATCAAAAAACAAACAAAACAACCCAAAGTTGACCTATTGATAGCACTTTCTGTGAGCCCGTTTATACAGGTAATACTCTCCAAATAAACAGACTGCAGGGTGACGGGACAAAAGTAAAGTTGTAAGATTTTCACAACTGTCTGGCCAGGCTTTGGAATCAATTTAGAAAAAGAAAAAGAAAAAAAAAAGGCCAGCAGTTTTCATTTAACCTCTTGAAAGTATTTATGTAATGACTTCTCCTAAGCACAAAAGAAAAACACAATGACAGGACAAATTGTTCTCCAAATATTTCATAAGATAGGATAACCTTTTGGAAAGATAACCAGCAGAGGGATGGCTGGGTCAAATGGAACCTCTAGTCCCAGCTCTTGAGGTATCTCCATATTGATTTCCATAGTGTCAAATGGAACCTCTAGTCCCAGCTCTTTGAAGTATCTCCATATCGATTTCCATAGTGGTTGCACCAGTCTGCACTCCCACCAACAATGAAGAAGGGTTCTTTCTCCCCACAACCCCGCCAGCATTTGATATCGGTTGATTTCAGACATTCTTTGTGGGATGAGGTGGAATCTCAGTGTTGTTTTCATCTGCATCTCTCAAATGATCAGTGATATTGAACATTTTTTTCATATTTTTACTTGCTGTTTTTACTTCATCTGAGAAATGTGTGTTCATTTCAGATGCCCATTTTTGAATTGGGTCTTTATATTTGGGGTGGCTGATTGTTTTGAGTTCTTTATATATTCTAGATAATAGTCCTTTGTCTGAGGAGCAGCTGGTAAAATTTTTTCCCACATTGTAGGTTGTCTCTTAGTTCTGTTATACTCCTAAGTGAAATAAATAAGTCACACATGGGTAAATAACAAATAGTTTCTCTGGTGTGAATAAACTGTAATAGTATATAAGATCCTAATGATATAATTGACAATGTGAAATAGGAAGAAAGGTGCTAAAGGTGTAGGGAAAGTGGGAAGGGTAGGGGAAAGCTAATAAGGGAAAAGAAAACAAATATGAGAATATGGAAATGAAGTGTTTGTAAAGGGGGAGGGGAGGAAGGGATGAAGGGAGGGCAGGGACAAGGGGAAAAAAATGAGAACCAAGACCTGTCATTGAAAGGTACAAGATCCCAATAATGAATGTAACTGTAATGTATACTAAAATGTACCAATAAACTCAATGAGGAAAAATAAAATAAAATGACTTGGAATTGTTATAAAAAAATGATAGGATAACCACAAAAATAAAATTTGTACCAGGTGAAAGTTTAAGGGGCTTTAAATAGTTTTAGTTCTTCTGATGTGAAATTGTGTAGGTTGCCTTCAGAAAAGCTTCTCATCACCTTCCTTACTGGGCACAGTTGAGTTGCTGCACAAGGCCCAGTTTATTGGGGAAGTTTGATTTATACAGCGAGAGAGGGAAATGAAGCCACACCAAACATTTATCAACCAAAGAGGCTGAAATAACAGGCTGAGCTTTGAACAGAAAAGCAAATGTGTTTGACAGCAGCAATCTTTCACCTTTATTTCTAGAAACCAAGTCTGACAGACCTTGAAGAAGTAGGTACTATTCAGCAGCCCTCCCACAAAATCTTCTCAGCTGCCAGCCAAGGCCACAGCTCTCTGCCAGCTAACCCACCATGGCCTTTAAAATCAACCAGGACCGCCCCACAGAGCCACGTACAAAATCCATAACAGGAAGCCACAGAAATCTAGTAACATAAAATGCACCCAGTTCCACATAAGAACATTAGCAGTCCTTGAATTCCAGAACAGCAGTAACAAGCAGGGAGGGAACAGTACGTGCACAACCAACCATCCTTCAGCTGAATCTGGTTCAGAAATCCCATTGTTCTAAAGGACTAAGGGTCCTACCAAGAAGTGGCAGACTCTCGTGTTAGGTGTAATAACCCAGAATCTTTCCAGGGCAAGGGATAAAATTAGAGGCAGCTGTCTCCCTTCTCTGTTCTTAGGCAAAATAAGCAGTGGCTGGGATTTCGGTGGCGAGGTTTGGCTGAGATCTGTCACCGCTAGGATAGTCAAAATGGCAACAAGCCCCTGCCTGTTCCCCTCTTGGTTTCTCTCTACCAAACTGAAGATGGGTCTACTGAGAGGCCTGCTGAGAGCAGGCCAGGTGGGCATGGGCCTGGGAGCAGAGCTGAGGCCTCCATTCCCAGTGCTGGTCACTGCCTGGGCAAAATCTCCAGCTGGGAAAGAATCCTCTGCCTTATCCTCCTGGCCTGTGACAGGAGAGGCCCAGAGGAGGGCATTGCCTAGGTTCTCTGCAGCCCTGAGGTTGTGTGGCAAAGAAAGGTAGAGGAGTGCCAACAGGAGAGGGGGTGTTTCCGAGCTGGCGTGACTCTCTGCTGCCTCAGCCCTGTGACCGGAATTGCTGGGACAGATTTTTAGGTGGAGGTACACAGAATTCCCCCCAAAACCCAGTTTCACTGTGATTTTCCAAGTAATTAGAGCCTGACCTCCCTCCTAGAACAAATTCCTTTCTGGTTTAAAGTGACTTAGAGGAGAGGTAAAGACATCTACTCGAGGAGCAGAAGATGCAGGTCACAGAGAGAAAGGCTGTAGCGGCAGCGGGTACGTTGTGCAAGCATATCCGTGGAGTGTGGCTCACCTGCGGGCGCAAACCACATCAGACCTTCCTCGGCTCTGTGCAGGATGGTTTCGCAAGTGTTGGCTAAAACAACAAACCAACATGATCGCCATAGTTCTGCTTGCCTTCTGCTGTCAGCAAGTCAAGCCCTGACAGGTCTGTGCCAAATCCACCTCCAAGAATATACTGGAGACTCATTCTAGACTTTCATAGCTCTTAAACTGGGGAGAAGAAAAAAGGGGGGGACTCATTTACCAATTTTCTTTGCCCCAATTTGGAAGCCACCTAGGCAGGTATGGGTAGCAGGAAGTCCCATTGCCCCAAAGCTTTGGGCACAGTTTTGGGGCTCAAGTGAGGGCAAACAAGAAACACTGAAACTTGTAGCTGACTCATTTTCCTGACTTTAAGGCAAATTTGTAGCAGAAGCCTGAGATTTTAAGCGACAGTTGACTTGGATCTTAGTGGACTGGGTAGGTGACCCGACTCCACCTCAGAAGATGTCACACTTTGGGGTCACACTGAGAAGTGGCTCTTTAATGTTTACTGGTGACAGCAGGCCTGGGATTCGCGACTTCCCTTTGAGAAGGACGGGTTTGAAGTGGGGACATCGCAGAGTCACAGTGGTCCCCACGAGCCTGCCAGGTGGCCGTGACCCCCACCCCCCGGCTCAGTCCCTGCCTTAGAGCATTTCTCTGCAGATCCAGCTCCGCCTCTGTCAAAGGGAAAGACCTTGAAAGCGGCACCTCCGCCTCCCCGACTTTGAGGGGTAACCTCCGTGGGTCCCTGGGTCGTTCCTCTGGAGGCTCCGCTCCCGCCCCGAGTGTAACCCAATGCGGAGGCTCGGCGTCGCGCGGGGAGGCGTGGCCGCAGCGCACCCACCCTCGCATCTGTCGTCGGTCCCCTCCCCAGGCAGCACTTAAGAGGTCTTCCAGGCCACCTCCACGCTTGCGCTTCCCGCTCCG
>NW_022900947.1:42796832-42823543 GCF_012274545.1 Fukomys damarensis | reverse complement strand
CAGCCGCACCGTGACCATGTCGGCAGAGCCCGCGAGCGGCCCCACGGAGGACCAGGTGGAGATCCTGGAGTACAACTTCAACAAGGTCAACAAGCACCCGGACCCCACCACGCTGTGCCTCATCGCGGCCGAGGCGGGCCTCTCGGAGGAGGAGACCCAGGTGAGCCCGTGGGGTCCCCCAAGAGCCGCTTCGCCCCTAAGTCGGCTGTCCTCCGGCCTGGCCGTTGCTTTCTCCTCCCTCCCGGCTGTCTGTCGCCTAGGTCTTCTTTCGCTTTCCCGTCTGGGTGTCCCCTCCGGGCTGTGTGCCACACCTTCAGTGAAATCTGGTCTCCGAGGGGAACGTCGCCGCCCTTGGAAGGGACCTCAGCGATCGGCTATACATTAGTCCTCGGGTTTGGTGAAGGACGAAACTGAGGCCCAGAGGGAGGGAGGTTGAGGGTGCTGTTCGCACCTCATTGCGCTGCAGCTGCGGGACTCAGGGAACTCGGACTGAACTAGCACCAGGGTTCAGATGTTTTAAGCATTTCCTGGAGCTAAGGTTTAAAGGCTTTTTCTGGAGTCTTCCAAGAAAGTGAACCTCTAACACTGCAGCCAGGGGGAGTGGCAGCCATGTACCCCTAAGTCCATGACTTACTTATGTTTTCTAAAAGCTGTTATATTACCCTGGAAATGGCTTAGGGAAGAGAACGCAGCACTCTCCAGGTGCGGTTTTGAAGTCTTTAGCTGACTTTTTGTTTTTAAACCCTTTCCAAAATCTGACTCTATTTCTCCTTTGGTCGTGGAAAGAAAATTTGTGGTGTGATAAACTACTTGGAGCTGATCTAGCATCTCTCCCTCGGCAACCCCAAGCACTCTGCACATCTGATCTCAACTCTAAAGCGCAGGCATCCTTTTTCTTCCCGTTTCACAGCCCAGGGCATTGAGGACTTGTCCCCTCCTCACTATGCTCCATGGAATCCAGGTCTAAGACCCTAGACCCCACGTCCAAACTGATTTTTACTAACCAAGCCAAAGTAGCCTGGAGAACTTGCCCATAGATAATGCTCTCATTTGAAGGTCAAATAAAAAGGCAAACGTACCTGTTTCTAACAAACAGAGCAGCTATCTGACTAACTCGGACCAGAACTGCATAGAAGGTGATTTACTGTAACCCAAGTCTAACAGCTCATGTTTCTTGGAACTCCCAAAGAGCCAGGCTGCTGCAGTTTTATCATTTAAAAGTCCCATGCTATATTTAGAAAAGAGGGATGGCTACAGAGACTACGTGTGTTTTTAAAACAAGGCTGTAGGAGATCGTGGGCACAGCATCAACTTGGGGTCTAACACTTTCTCAGCCTCTATTCTGGTGTGGCAAGTTAGCATCAGTCCCTTTCCCTGTTCACTGTAGTGTGTGCGTGCGTGTGAAAATGTCCATGCATGTGTTGAGGATCAAACCCAGGCTAAGCTCACAGCCTAACACTGAGCTCCACCCCCAGCCCTGTGTTGACATTTGGAATGGCTGACACAGGCCGTGCTATTGCAGGCACCTGCTTAGTATGAAGTCATCTATTTGACGCAAAAATACTGTACAGGTAGGTACTGTTAGCACAATTGTATAGATATAGGGACCGAGGCACAGAAAGACTAAGTAACTTGCCTATTTGTTGATTTTTTTTTAATCCATGAATTTAAGTGGCAGTTACTTCAGACTATAGTCAGCCTTTCCTCCAGGATCACCTGATATTAGCAAATTAAAATTAATCTGGGTAGTGACAGGAAGATAGGGCACCTGCCTCTCTCCGTGGCTGAGGCCAGCCTACCAGACCTCTACACAGCAGGCTCATCTGCCCTCTCAAGCAGCCCTTTCTCCATTTCCCCTCTTCTGCCAACCTCAAATAAACAAATGGCTGGCCTTGTCCAACAAGAGTGGGTACGGGTGAGTCAGCCACGGAGCGGGGGGCCTCCGGCTTCCTCTTCCTGCCGTGGGGCCCATACCTTCTTCCTCCCTATGTGTCTAAGCATCTGGAACCCAGAGCTCAGAGAAAGGTACAGTTCAGCAAGTGTCAGGAAAGAGGCCTCCTAGGTACCTCAGGCCACCTGCCCTCTGCCATTCCTTCCTCGGTTGAGTGTCCTCTTCCCAGCCCTTCCACCCTTCACCCCTGCCTTCATGTGCACAGGCAGGCAAGAAGTGTTCTTTCATTTTCTGAAACAACACTTGGTGTTTTTTTTTTTTGTTTTTTTTTGTACCAGGAATGAAACTCAGCACCTTGAGCTTGCCAGGTAGGCTTTCTGCCACTGAGCTAAATCCCCCAGCCCTCAACACTTTTACATTTCTAAAAGTGTCTTCTGCCCAAGAAAAGAATGTTTTGGAGATAAAATGCCCAATGATGAATTTTGGAGTATTAATAAATTTTTTATTTATAGAAGATCTTTTAGGGATCCTTTAAATAGCTCCACAGAGGCCAGGGCCTGCTGCACCTACATATAATCAATTGCTATCTGCACATCCCCTGTTTCTGCTCTGTACCTGTCCATGACAAGGGGTCACCAGAGCTAAAATAATATTCATAACATACACATGGACCCTCATCTTACCCTGTAACACCAGCCACATCCAGAGATAGAATCACACTGCTAATTTCCCCAGAATAAGTAATACTTTAGTAAGAGAAAAACAAGCATGAGATACTCTTCAAAGACAGTTACTGCAACTGACTCACACTGCTCATACCTGGGCAAGGTGAGGAGGACTGAAAGGTACATTCCCTTACTAGGGAGCTTTGCAAACCCTTCTTTTTCTTCTCTCCGCTTACCTCAGATACACAATACTGTCTACCCGATGTTCAACAGGGTTTATGCAAGGCGCATCTCACACGGCGGTAGGAAAACCCAATTATCACACAGATGAGCCCCCAAAAGATCTGCAGACCTTTGTAACTGTTTCCCTGTAGGACAGCGGGGAGGCAACTAGAGGATCCCAGAGTGAAGGTTAGGTGCGCTAACAGAAATAACTTTTTGAGTTGCTTTTGCTGGGGCTCTAGAATGACAGTAATCTAGAATGCCCCATACTTAAGTTAGGCAAAAGCTCACAGAATCCCTGCTCCTGCATCATTAATGGTTTTGAAGTCAAGGTTAGGGGACTGGGAAAGCTCAAGTAGTGTTCTTTATTATCACACTCACACACACATACACTCACACTCACACAATTCAAGCATACACAGCAATTGGCACTGGTTCTTGGAGACAGTTCCAGTATTTTTATCTCCTCTTGATGTTCTGGGCTTGTTCCCAGAAACCAGCAGTTTTGGTTGTTGGATGTTTTATCAGTGGAATAAAGAGCTCTAAAGGTCTCCCCCTGAAAAGAATGAAATGTTAGTTGCTAGAGAAAAGGACAAGAACAATGTGATTTTGTCCCAACCCCTCCTCATCCCAGGGTCTAATTATTATCTGCTCACTGGGAGTAAATAAATCTCTATCTGTGGGCCAGGGTAATAAGGGCATTCATTTATAAGCAAGCAAGGGATGAATGTCTTTCCCAGGAGTCAGAAAAGGAATATAAAACCAGGTGGAAAATTAGTATTGAAGAGAGTAAAAAGTTACAAGATACAGCTTTGGCGGGGAACGGACCCAGGATTTCGTATCTTAACACAAACAGCAAATGGTTTGCTAAAATATTATGCATGCACTTGATTTGAAATATGTATCTTCCGAAAACATTTGAGCTTTTCCCTTCTCCCACTCCGCAATGCTAGGGCTCGATGGTTAAGGGTTTTGATCTGAACTCACAAATTCCCAAGTGATTCACACCGAAGCTATTTCTGGGATGGGTCCATCAATATTCTGCTTCACCACATAATGTAAAGATGTGGGTGGTTCTTTTGAACAGGGCCAGCTCAACCATGGGATCTTAAATGAGTCCTGATCAAAAGTGAGTCTTCCCTCCCCTGGGTTTTAATTAGTTCCTAAAATGCTGCTATGTATTCAGTGCCAGTCACTGGGAATCCTGTTTAATCAGCGCTTGAGGCCTTGAAAACCCCACAGCGACCTCATTAATGAAGCTGGTGCCATGCTGAACTCAACTGGAACCCAGAGTTAACAGATGCCGTACAACATGGATCCTATATGAAAAAGCACCCACCTTTCACAGCAGAACCGGCGACAAAGCACCAAAGTGACACGAACTTTCTCTTCTTAAAATTAGTGCTTGCCCAGGTGCAAATGTGGCACCCAGGGAGAGCAATTCCTTGCCCTAGTTTCCGCCCTGGCTTTTAATTCCTTTGCTCTGCTGCCACCCCCTGTATAAAGTGGGGAGACAATGCCCATCTCACACCCTTTCTATGGCCTTTGGCTGGGGGACCTGCTCCTCAGGGCCACTTTTCCACCTTTCTTCTGATCTTGGCTTATGCTCAACTCCCTTCAGCTCCCTACTTTCTGCAGAAAAGTTGTCTTGTTCCCTGTAGCCCTAGGGCTCCCCGTTTGCTTAGAGGTTGAAACTGTACCTAGGGAGGCCCTGGCCCATGCAAAGCAATGAGCCCTCCAGTCATCTCCCACCACACTACCTCCGTAAACACATACTGGGTTGGACATCTTCTAGCTGTTCTACTTCTCTTTCCTTTCTGTCCTTATTCCTAGAAGGGACCATAGAGACCCACACACACACCCACACACCACGGTGGCCTCTCCATGTGCAAACAGCTGGTTGGAGTTAGGAACTATATTTAGAGACTTCTCACCAGGGAGCCACAGTAGTGCATCTGGTTGGCAGGACGTGGGACTGCAGTGCCCTAGGCCATCACTTACCCAAGCAGCTTGCCCACTGACACCAGTGTGGTGTGCAAATGCCATTCTCCATGTACACCATGACGGAAGAGTTGGGAAGCCTGAAGGAGAACAGAGATTGGGAGTCCCTACTTCCCACAGAGTTCTCTTTCTCATCCTTCCAGTGGGGATTAAGCCTCTGTTTCCCCACTCACCCCTCTTCAAGGTTCGTTTCATTAAAATCCAAGTCTTCTCCTAATCAACCTGGTGCAGACCCCAGATCTCTTCCCCAACATGACTCTCCATTCCTTCATGGCATCCTTCACCTCCTTGAATAAAGGTGACCGGTGACATGTCAAGAGACAACCACACTGCCTTACAACATATAAACATGTCTTGGGTCTCCTGTGGGGACATGACTAGAAGCCTCCCATCTGAGGCCTTTCTGAATCCATGGTTGCTTCTGAGAGCTGTGTATATCTGAGTCATACAGAGCTGGAAGATTCTAATGAGCTAGGAGGCCAACCCCACCTTCTCTCATTGCTCAAGAAAGAATGCACCAAGGTTATCTTGTTCTCCATTACTACTTATTGTATTCAAAGCATTCTTGTTCAATAGGGTGCGACTGATGAGCAGAGCCTATGTTGAGATCTACACACAAGAGATATAGCAGCCATAGAGGTTTATCTGGGGCAGCAAGGAGCTATTTTGGTTTCTTTTATTCATTCAACAAATCTGATTCATCTCTAACTCTTGAGCCTTTGTATTAGGGCTGAAGATGCAATGATGATGATGAGATGAAAACAGTCTCTGCTTTCATAGATCTTATATTCTAGGACAGTGATGGTAAACCTTTTAGAGACTGAGTACCTTCACTGCTCAGGATGTCATCACCTGGCACCACCACTCCTTTCTGAGCATGCACGTGGCACTGTTATCCGATGCTCAGCTGCTGGCACAATGCTGGAGTGACAGCTGGAATGCCAACAGAGGGTTCTGTGTCCTCGCTGCAGCATGCGTGCCTTAGGTTCACCACCACTGTTCTAGGAGATACATTGATTTAAAACACTTGAACACATGAGCACATAAAGTAATGATTGATATTAAAGTTGCAAGAAAGTACCAAAGCATTGAGACAGAGTGGTCAGGGAAGACATCACTGGAAAGGTTCTATTTAAGTTGCAGTTGAGGATGAGAGAGAGAGAGACAGATCATCAGATAAAGAACAGTGGCCATTGTAATCCTAGGAAATAGACAGAAATGGTTGGCATCACAGTGAGAACCATCCCCACGGACACATCCCTTGTTTTCCTCCTCTGGGTGTGTGTGAGGGGGACACCAAGACTACCATTTAGAAATGAAACAAGCATTCTGTGTGGGCTATGGGACAGCTAATTTTGCACATTTCTCTCTCCCAGAAATGGTTTAAGCAGCGCCTGGCCCAGTGGCGGCGGTCAGAAGGCCTGCCTTCGGAGTGCAGATCTGTTACCGACTGAGGATGCAGCCAGCCCTGGAAGCACTACTCTGAGAAGACCACCTGCCCCTTCTCTCCTCGTCTTAACCAGCTGTTTGATTTCTCGGTGTAGTGTATGTTCCATGTTAGGTGTCCTGCTAGTTAACATGCTGTGGTATTTTTTTAATGTACATAACTAGAAAATAACAAGGAAGCTGAGCATAGGCTCTGCGCAGAGCAGTGGCTGGTTGGCCAAGCGCTGCAGAATGCACACATTTCTTTCCCTTTGGCTCACTGTGACTGACAGTGTGAAAACCGTCTGTTTGCTTTCGACCACCGTCTCCCCGGAAGTGTGTTTTCACCACCGTTTCAGAGTGAACAGGGCCTCTGCTGAACAGATGGCAGGAAGAGGAGAATGTTTCCTGTTGAATCTACTTCCCTGAGTCATTTTCCTTTCGTGGCATTCACTGCCCTGATGGTGGCGTGAGAATACAAAGGTTAGCGGAGTCATTTAAAGGTACAAAGTGGTTCCATGGCTTATGGCCGCACTGACTTGGAATGAACCTAGTTAGGCGAGCAGACAGAGGCTTCCCCCAGCAGGAAGGCAAGTGACCAAGAAAATAATCTACAAAGGTCTTTAATTTACCTTATTTAAGTGTATTTCTTAAATTCATTTTGCTAAATAAAATGAACTGCTTTTTGTTTCTAAAATGATTCTAAATAAATCCTCAACTTTTTGTTGAAAATGCACTGCGTTATCTACGGATTTTTGGCTGAAAATGAAGCAGATCAAAAGGAAACAGAATAACTCCTCCAAAGAGCTGCCTGAAAGAGCTGTCATTTTCCAGATCCTTGCTGTTCAAAATATGGCCCAGGACCAGCCTCATCAGCTTTAGAGGCAAGCTAGTGAGACGTGCACAATCTCAGACCCTAATCCACATCTCCTGAGTCACAATCTGCACTCTCCCCAGGGCCCCACAAATGGTTTGTAGGCACAGAGATTCAAGCAGCACTGCTTCAAAGATTTCTGAAGTGAACTCGCATCCGTTCACTAGCAGCACTCATTAAATATCTCCGTCTCACAACTGAAATTGTGTCTGATCACGTGGGGCAATCGGATGGGCTTTCTTGTCTAACTGTTTTTACATAAGACATCAGCAATGGGTAATTCAAGGCTGTAGGAGCAGCTCTCTAATGTTGTTGAGGATGTAGGGTCATTCTGTCTTCCCTTTTTTCTATCTTTAGCTCACAGCTCTTGTGCTGATGGACCGAACATGGATGCTGTGATACTGAGTCTGCCTATCAAGGAGGGGGAGAAACAAAGGGAAAGGAGAGAGAACGCGCACAAAGGGCAAATGCCAGCTAAGACTTTCCCTTTAAAAAGTATTCCTACCCATACACTCATACACAAAAAAAATCCCTGGAAGCCCCCACCTAGCCACTGCCACCAACTTCTGACTGGTCAGATTGGGATCATATGACCACCTCAGCAGCAGGGAGTCTTGGAAGGAGAGCATTTGTAACTTGGTATATCGCTGCCTTGAATAAAATCAGGGGTCAGTTGGTGAGGAAGAAGGAAGAGATGGACATTGAAAAGGACAACCCATCCAGGAACAACACTGGCACACACTTCTAAACTCTTACCTATGATGCTAGCTCACTCTTTCCCAGTTGTTCAAAACAAAGAGTCCCAAAGTGGAAACACTGACAGTTTTCCAGAATACAAATGTTTACAAGATCCTATTAAACATCCTTGGCAAGCTTCCGCTCCCTCTACCTCAAAACCTTCTCCGGTAAACAAATGTGCAGTGAGCTGGGTCTGAACAGAGGAGCCCTGTCCCTGGCATCCTCCCCAGCAAGCTAATTAGGGGCCTGAGCATCTGGCTATGCCCAGGGTGGAGGCTGGCTTCTTTCTGGGAAAAAGAAGGGCGCGGTGAGGATGTGGGTGTGTAATTAGTCCCCACACAGAGAGGACATGATTTACTTTCTGAAGGGTTCTCATAGGTGCTGGTTGACAGGCAGGGATGGGAACGCACTGCAAAGTGACCATGGGCGAAACAGACACAGAGCACAGATCTGTCCATGCAGCGCTGAGAGGGCTGCAAACGAGGTCGAAACCTGGCTTACAAGTCTGCTGAGCACACCAAGCTATTGAAGACCCTGGCTGTGGATCTCGATCGCCTCCAAGGCAATAGGATGCAAGTGAGAGAGAAAAAAAGACACAGAAACCACTTAGAGAGAAAGCGGGGATCTGGGATGGTCTAAGCTGCTCTGGGCAACAAGACAAAAGGCACCCAAGACCTCCAGTATTTATTGATTAGGAGCATGAGAAGCAGTAGGGCAGGGTATAGTGAGACGTCTGGAGGTAGTGTGTGAGGCATCTGGTGGTAGCAGTCATCAAAGGCAAGACTGTAACAGAGAGACACTGCTTTCTTGCAGGTAAAAACAGAGACCCAGACTAGGTCATAAGTAACCACTGACCCATCAGGTCAGTGAGGGAGGCCGTGATTCAGGCGAAGGAATTTAGTTGGGGTCACACTGACCTCAGCTGAACATTAATTCAATAGGATCCTGCTGCTTCACAGACCAGGACTTAGGTCTCTGCAGCACCCACTGGCAGAGGAGCTATGCTCTCCCAGCTCTGCCATCTGACGTGCCCATGTGAGTCACAAAGGCTTCGGTCAGTCTCCTAATGTAATACAGCCGAATTGTGGGGGAGCGGGAAGCTGGTGCCATTACAGCCTGCTAGTAAACCGAGCAGGGGTGGCGGCATCCACTACATCAAGCCACGATCGATGAGCAATCCAGGACAAGAAGAGTTAACCGTGTGCAGAGAGAGAGCCTCACAGGCAGAAGAATCACTTGCTGCACCTAGAGTCCAAGCTTGACTGGATGTGCCAGGAGGGAATCAAGATTCCACAGCTTTCTAGATACCGATTTGTAACTAATACCACTCTCAAGTTTGCTTTTCTTACCATAAAACAAAGATTGCCATATTCTACCACAAAGAAGCCCTTGGTAAAGAAGCCGTGATTACTGTTGGCCCAGACCGCTGAAGAAGGCACATGAAGGCTTATTTTGATGTATACATCTTAGTGAGTGGCAGGGCTCCAGTTTTACCTGGAGCTTCCTCTGGCTACCTGGAGTCACACCCCAAAGTGCTCACACCCATCCTGGATTGAGAAAGCCTGGGCCCACCCTGTCTCTTCCCTTGGTCTCCCAGCTCTACTATTGCAGACACTGTTGGTGTAAGTGAACCGATACTCACCCCCCGACCCTGCTGCTGTTGCATTCCTCCTCCATGGAGCCAGCGTGGACAAAACTGAGGGCCAGGGGTTTGGCCCAGTGGTTCCACTGCCTGCCTCGCAAGCACAAGCGCCCAGGTTCAATCCCTGGTACCAAAAAACAAAGCAAACAAACAAACCAAAAACTGAAACACTGAGTTTTCATCCTCCCTTGAAGGATAGTGGTGGCCATGTGACACCATCTAGCCAGTGAGGCTTAGGTTGAAGACTGACTGTGTGGCTTGAGGGAACATTTCTGGTTTTTTACCCTGCTACTGGGAATCACATGGCTTTGCACATGTGGGCAAGTGCTCTGCTCTTGAGCCACCTCTCCAGCCCTTTTCTTACTTCAATAAATTGTCCAGACTGGCCTTCAACTCATAATCCTCCTACCCCAGCTTCTGGAGTAGCTGGGTTTATAGGTACGCACCATCGTGACCACACCCACTGTTTTTCTTGATAAAATGTACGCATACAGCAGGTGCCATCCTTTCCTGTTTTCTTGCTTTGGTTTCATTTGTTAACTATAGAGATACAAATAAGAAAAAGGGAAAAGTAGCCAGGAGTGGTGGCACACACCTGTAATCCCAGCACCCGGGGGGCTGAAGCAGGAGGATCACCATGAGTTTGAGGCCAGCCTGGTTTACACAGTGAGTTCAATGCAAGTCTGAATTACAAAGCATGACCTTGTCTCAAAAACAAAAGCAAAAAAGAAAAAGTAAAGGAAACATACAGTAAAATCAACAAAACCCACAAAAATTACACAGAATTTTCCCACTACCCAGAGGTAATCATGAATTAATCCTAGATTTATAGTATCCCAGACTGGGGACAGCATGCTCTCTATGCACAAAAACACAGCAGCAGGGAGAAGAAGATTAATGTTTTATAAGCTAGTCGTACTTTGAGTCATTGAGAGAATGGAAGGATTTTTCTTATGGAAAAAAAATCAGCTATTTTGTTTGGGAAAACATTTTGATGTGTTTTTGAGACTGTGCAATAGAGATCTAGAAGGAGGAGGTGAAAAAGGATAAGAAATAGCTATGCACAATAAAAGAGCATAAGTTTAGAGCTTTATTCCACGGAAACCCCGATAGGAGGATATTCGGGATCCTTGGTTTCTTGAAGGAGGAGACAAGAATGATCCACCTGGTAGAGAGAGTAGCACCAGCAACATGTCAGCTGACTCACAAGAGAAGCAGTGGGAGGGGTGAGCTTGGCTTGGGAGTTTTGCACTGTTCTCCCAGCCCCTACTCTGCTCTCAGCACCGTTTACCTTGTGAAAGCTCCTTCTACTTCTCACGGTCCTGGTAGGGCAGTAAATCCCAGTGCTTCATCCCCAGTGCAGGGTCGTCAGACATATAACCAGGCTGGGCAGTCACGATGCCAGGCCTGAACTGACGTATAGGCTCCTGACCTGAGCTGGAGCAGTCGAGGGCTTTTGTCAGAATTTTCTCGATTGAGCTGAATAGCTCTTTATTAGCATCTTGCCTGGAAAAGTTATGAGGATGGGGTTGTAAAAAGAGTTGAGTTTACGGGTAGCCATTTCAATCCCAGCCTCTCTGTAAGGGAAAAAGTGAAGGCAGGCAGAGATAGGGAGAGAGAAAGAGAGACAGACAGACAGACAGACAGACTGGCTCTTCCCTTCGTTTCCAGCAGCCTTCTTGGCTTTTTGAACTAGTGAATTTCCTTCTTGGTCGTTACCTGTTCTTCACAATAAAAGGAGTCCTGATGAATGGCAGGATGAAGAAAGGGAGAGAGGGATCATGAAAGGAGGATGACTCAAACCCAGGAGAAATCGCCAACAAACTTCAAAAGTATTTGGGCAGAGTGTCAGACTATTCTTAGCCAATGGAAACTTCAGGAAAAGAATATTCTGGCACATTAAAGAAAAAGATGATCACTGACAAACAGATAGCTGATAGGCACTAAGGCTCTGAGCCTTTGTGCAAACTCCAGGCAGATAGGATTTTGTTACGTTCTCGGGGATATTTGGCTACTCTCAGTCCTGGCCCTCTCTGTGTATTAATCTTGTCCCACATATTACACTAACTACGGAAAGGTCACTTAAAAATTTCACACCAACTGTTTCAAATGCATCCCGGCCTCAGCTCAATGCCAAAGTGACCAGTAACAGTGATGAAGATAACAATTGGAAACTTTGCATTCTTTTCCCATGGTGGAAGTGAGAAGAGGCGATGACACAGATGTGAGTAAGCGAGGATCCGGGGCATCGGCCACTGCTTACATTGGCCAAGCAGCAAGTTTTATGAGGCCTGGGGCTATGATGTGTCCTTTAAGACAGTCATAAGGATGAAGAAGCCCCCCAGGTTCCCAGAGACCCCTTTGGTTCCCATTCACCATCCTGATTGTACAAACCTTGAGTTCGCTGCATGAGGAACATGCTCCTGTAACCTTCCATTTCAACGTGCTTTCTTATAAGTTTGCTACCTAAACTTAACAAGCACAAGCAACACTGATTTGAATCTCAATTTATGTAACTCATCCAAGTACTTAAATGCAGTGATGAACTGACTCATAGTTCCAACGAATCATCCTTAGAGTTCCAGATTAGCAACGAAGAAGGACTTGGCTCCTTCTTCCAAATCAGAGCCTCCTCTTCCCACTCCTGCTTAAAAAAGCTTCCTATATGGGAATATGGCAAGGTTCAGGGGAAAGTGACCCTAAGAATAAGAATCCTTGGGCCCAAGGGAACTATGACCCAGAAATGCAGAGGGTGTTCAGACTACAGAAGGCGTATTAATCTATGAGAAGGAGGTGCGCCTGCACATTTGTGTGGCCAGAGGGAGAAGGGAGGTAGAGAATTCTGGTTGTCCCCTTTAGCCCTTCTCCCCTTCTTCTTGAGTTTTATGTGGAATATGGTTGCCTTGCTGCTGATGATTAAATTTTCTTACTCCTCTTATAGTTAGGTCTGTGTCTTGATCCATTTTCTGTCACTGTATGAAATGCCTGAGCCCAAGTAATTCATCATTATTTAGGCTCATGGGTGTAGAAGCCACGAAGTCCAAGACTGGGCAGCCACATCTGGGGAAGGCCCCATGATGCTTCGTAGAGGAACTTAGAAGGGGCAATCTGACACATGCGGGAGACGTAAGACATGGGTGTGGCTTAGATTTATAACTGATGCAATCCCGCTGAGCAAGGTATTAACCCTCGAACAACCCAGAGGTTCCTTAGGGACCCCGCCTCACACCACCACCGGAATGGCAACCCAGTTCCCACGTGAGTTTTGGAGGGGACAAAGCACATTCAAACCATGGCAGTCTGTGTGACTGATAAGACAGAACAGAATCTATAGAGGGCTCACTTCTGAGATTAGGTTCTAAACGACACCACTCCAGCCAGGTGGGTGATGCACACCTATAATCCCAGCACTCTGGAAAGCTGAGTCAAGTTGGAGTCCAGCCTGAGCAATTTAGCAAGACCCTGTCTCAAAATAAAAAGGGCTAGGATGAAGGCCCTGGATTCAATCCCCAGTACCAAAAAAAAAAAAAAAAAAAAAAAACTCTTTTTTTTAAAAAAAAAAAAAAAAAAAAAAATGACCTTATGCCTTCTTCCCCTCTCTCTGGAATTACTTGCTTTGTGAGAATATGGTACTGTGGAGCAGCCCCATGAAGAGGGCCATGCTACACGGAACTGTGGCCTCCTGAGAGCAGCTGGTGAGGAGCCAGCAACGAGGTGAGTAAACTTGCAAGTACCGTGGACTCTCAAATTATGACCAGCCTGACATGGGAACAACTCGGTTTACTGCCAGAATTTTAGTTTTAACTTACATACAGAGTCTTAAAGTTATAACCTGATTGCTGGCTGCTTGTGCTGCCAGATGGCCTCAGATACAGACAGATCCTAACCCTTAAAGAATTCTGAGAGGAACATCACAACATCCTTTCCTGTGTGGGGTTAACTGAGAAATCCTGGGCCAGTGTCTCTCTAAGGACGCTGAGATCTGCCTGAAACTAGGAGAAAGACTTTGAAGACTGTGTACAGGAGCCTGAGACTTCAATCGACCAATGTGAGTTACAGCCAGCCCTCACAAATGAATTGAGTTTGTAAGTCAAGGGTCCACTGTACATCCTCCTGCCTGGTTCAGGCAACAGAAGCTCTTTGCCCTAAAAGAGTAAGCAGCCTGTCTTGTATCTCCTTCCAGCCCCAGCTAAAATGCAGCCTTTCTAGGCAATGAACATCTTCCTTCACACAGATGGCAGCAGCACCTTGGGACCAAAGGGGAAGCACACAGGAAGAGCCCTGTCTGTATCGCCAGGAAGTGCTAGGGTTAGGCGCACTAACAACCTCTCTTCTCAATGCTTTACAAGCAGTGGAGTGTTTCCCACCCCAAATCTACTGTGGCTCTAGCAATGTTGAGGCAGCCGTCCTTCATATCAACAGTGCTTCCACAATACTTCGAAAGAGGAAGACAGCGAGGGCCTTGCACGGGGAACTGATTGCTTCTGTGACACCCACTGCCTTCACATTTCCTGGTCGTGCAAATCGCACGACCATATCTGACCCCAAGGGGGCAGAGAAGCACAATTCTGACTTATTTCCAGAGGAAAAAGAACGGGAAATACTTTCTCAGCAGAGCTAATATCTACCAAGGAGGGAGCTTAACATCATCAAGCCAACGCACTGACCCTTGACTCTTGTCCAGGAAGGTACCTGCAGAGGAAAATAATCACACATTTTTGGTTAAATGGCAGCAGACCACCTGAAGACCTCTTATGACACACCTCTACCTAGCCTGTATCCTAAGCCATCGAGGCATTTGGCTGTCAAAGAATGGGTTTATTCGCTGGTTCTAAAGTCACTGACAGGATTTGAAAAACGAAGGCACACATGGATCGTCTCCACTTGCCCTTCCAGACCCACTCTCCACCCTTTTCTACCCCACCGTGTGGCCAAGGAGGAAGACATGTGCAGAACCCCTCAGTCAGGACCCCCTCCCCCTAACTTCTGGCTGGGCTCAGCCAATGGGAGGCACTGGCAGGGCTCACAGGACAAGCATAGGGAAATGTCAGGGTATCTCTCCCCTGGATCTGTGCTTTCAGAGTTGCAGTTGGGCAGCAACTGTGTTCTTCTGCCCAAGACCACAGTGGCAGTTGGGAAGCCCCTCCACAGATGTCGGTCTCTCCAGCTTCCAGCTCCATTTCCCTCCTTAGCCCATTCTAAGCCTAGCAATTGGACCTGCTGTTAGCTCCAATGCCTCACATCCCTCCTTGGTTCCCCTTAATAGTCTCCACACTTTAGAGAGTCTGTTAAATTGCCTTCAAGAGCTGGCCATATATTTCTTGTTGGAACCCAAATGGATACAGTACTCTTGCCTCAAATCATATCTAGTAATCAAAGCAACCAATGACACAAGAAAGGTACAGACATGAAAGTCTTTAGGCTAAACTGATAATTAGGACAAAGTAGCACCGAAATCTCACAGTGCCTGGGAAAGATAGCCCCTCTACTGTCAGCATTGAGACGGTGAGAAGCCGAGGGATGTCTGAGGTCCAAACCCTTCTAGTAAAACATTTGATCGACTCCTTCCACAAGTGAAGCTTATTCCCCAAAATTTCCAGTATTCATTTCAAATGTGACTGGTTTACCCTCTTAATTCCTTAGCTGGGCTTCCATGGAGTTCAGCCATGAAGCTCAGAATTAGAACATGAAGTTTTCCAGGTTCCCATTTAAACAGGGCTTATGGGGGCCTCCAGAAATGTCACAGGCCACAGTGACACCTGGCACAAAAATCCCTCAGAGAATAAATCACAGAGCTTGGAAGAAAATGAAAAATGTCGGGCTCTTCATTGCTTAAAATATATATACATTCATGAAAATCCAAAACAAATAATGAAAACAAAACCATGCATATTTGGTTGCAAGGGACTGAGTGTCCAACAGAAAGCAGCTTATCCATGTGCTCAGACATCCTTTCTGTGGTTTTCTACTTTCTCCTCGTGATCACAGGGGCTTGGATCCAGGTCCAAGCACCATATGCCAAGAAGCAGCATCCAAACACAGGAAGGAAAAGCCCCAGCTTTCTCTTTAGGCCTCTTTCATTTTATTTCATCAGCAGGAGCTCCCTCTCAGTCCTCCCCTTCCCTCTCTTTGTCTGGAGTTGAGCCACACGCCCACCCCATGCCTATGATTGATGCAGATAGGACACACTGGCATGGCACAGGAGCTTAGTAAACATCTGTGGCATGGATGAGAGGTGAACTGGATTACCACAGTTGGCTAGGACCAGTTACTGACCATTCCTAGAGCCCCTTTCTTAGAACACGGTGGCACTTGGTAACTGAGGGACACTGGTGTTTTCTTACAGAGGAAGAAGAAATGAATGGCTTTCAGCAGTCAGGCAATAGTGCCACCCACATGATGCTATTTTTTTCTCAGAGCCAAACACAAAAGTAGCCTGGTGAAAGGGTTTATTATTTCCTAGTGGTTATTTTATTTTAAAAAATACTTGGGGTTTAAACAAACTGTTCATGCATGAGTATCTCATTAGGTGACAAGCTCCTGTATAGAAAGAGAAATGATTTATCTGTCCTGGTTAGACATCAGTTCCTTCAGGACATTCTCCCTGCCCAGGCCCAGGCCCCAGTCAGGTCTCTGCCATGTGCCACCAAGCTCTCTTTACCTCCCATAGTGCAGTGCGGCACTCAGCGTGCGGGCTGATCCCGCCCTCTAATTCTTCTCCCCTGCAGCAGGGGTTTTCATGGGCTCCGCAACCGGGTCATTTTCCTTCTGTGCGCTCAGCTACATTTCCACCCCACCCATTCCCTTCGTGGGTCATGTGAATGAGCAGGGCTGATGGGACGTGGGCCACTTGCAGGCCAGGCCATTGAGACTGCAGATGCCATTCCCAGCTCTCTTTCCAATCTGCTGGCTGAATGGAGCCGAGAATGTGGGATGGAGGAGCCTGGCACCCTAGGACAGTGTGCGTCCTAGATGAGATGCGTGCAGTTTTGTTCTGTTTTGTTTTGCTTTCCCACTACAGGTGATTGAACTCAGGGCTTTCACCGAGCCATGTCCCTAGACCATTTTTTTACTTTTTAATAAGAGTTTCACTAAATCACTAAGTTGCCCAGGAATCAAACTCCCAATTCTCCTGCCTCAGCCTCCCAGAGTTGCGGGGAGTCTAGGCAAACACCATCACACTCAGCTAAGAGTACACTTTTCACTGTGCTAAAGCGCTGAGAACTGGGTTGTTGGGAGCAATTCTACATATTTTGGGGGAAATCATTTCACAATTAAAATGATGATTAGGCCCAATTTTCCTGCCCATAGGCCAGCTATGGTGTATTGAGACATTCACCATTTTGGACTCCGGTCACAGCTAAAACCTCAGTGATCTCATGATGCTGTGATGCTCCAGGGCAGCATTACATCAAGTGAAGACATCCTGGGGAGGGGCCAATTCCTAATCAACCTAAATTCCTCTAGGACCTTCATCTGCATAAATTCCTCACTGTTCTAGAATGATCCTCACATTCCCCTGAGTCGTCTGTTACTCCCCAAATACTGAATAAAGGTGTGGCAAAATGCGGGTCTTGAGCAGCCTTGATCGTGGCCAAAGCTCAGCTCCTTCTCTAAGACTCATTTCTGTCTATATATTAATTCACCTTGTGCTGTCGTAGCTCGCAGAGACCTGGACTCACTGCAAGGGTTCTAGTAACATCGCCTCTCCCTGTTCCCTACATTGGGTGTTTCTGTGTATTTTTGTTATGGCAACACTGACTAATACAGCTTCCCATTAGAACAAAACCTTGCTCTTGTTCATCACGCTGTTCCTTGCCCTCGCACAGTGCCTGCCACATAATAGACACCCGATGATACCTTTGCTGAAATAAAAGAAATGCAATTCTTTCACCGTGTGTCAACCACCTCTGTGCACAACGGTCTGAACTTTCAATGCTGTGTTGCTGATTTTTCCTGTGGCCTGGTAGCTCAGCATGGAAACTGACAGTGAGTCCCTTCAAAAGGTGAGTTGTGGATCCTCATAGTTATTATCTTCCTTGGCGTCAGGAAGGAAGGGCAAAGCTTCACTGTACTTCTTAACGTGTACAAATAGGAAGAATTCCAGAAGACAAAGTGAAGGGTCGAAACTTTTCTCTAAATGTTGTGTTTTCAAAGGACACTTGGATGGGAGGGGGAGCTCAGGAGAGTACTTGCTTAGCATGGGCGAGATCCTAGGATCTGACCCGGGCACTGGGCAGCCAGGTGCAGGGAGGGTGAGGGGCATGCCACAGGAGCTAAGATGTAAAATCAGCTGCCTTCAAGTGTCCTTGCTATGACCCCCAGCACACATTATGTGCAAACATCGCTGCACAATTAAACAGTGTTTGTTTTGTTTTAGTTTTTACAGTACAGGGGGTTGAACCCAAGCCTTTGCACTAAAGCAATATCCTCAGCCGTTTTGTCTTTTTTTTTTTTTTTTTTTTTTTTTTTTTTTTTTTTTTTGAGACAGTGTCTCACTAAGTCACTAAATTGCCCAGGCTGGGCTTGAAACTTGTAATCCTCCTGCTTCAGCCTACCAGGAGCACTAGGATTATAGAGGTACACCCCACCAAACAATTGTTTCTCAACAGATTGTTTTTGGGTGATTTCTGATATACCAAATGATAATCATGTGACAAGTTTCTTTTAAAATGCTTATTCCTGGATCCCACTAATTCTATTGAATTAAGTACCATTGAATTTGAATCTCTACAGGTAGGGATATCTTTATATATCTTATCTATCTATCTATCTATCTATCTATCTATCTATCTATCTATCTATATTTTGGTACCGGGGATAGAACCCGGGTCCTTGTGCTTTTGAGCCAGGCAGTACAACCACTGAGTTAAATCTCCGGCCTGTATCTATATATATATTTGGGGGGGGTTGGGGTTTTGTTTTTTGGGGGGAGGTTGAGACAGGGTCTCACTATGTAGGCCAGGTTGGTCTTGAACTCACAGTGATCCTCCTGCCTCAGCCTCCTGAGTGCTGGGATTACAGGTGTGTACCACCACACCTGGCAGACTGTATCTATATTTTTAATCAACTCCTCCAAACATTCTCATGCTCAGTAAAGTATGGGACACAATGCCACCTACTCTACCAATTATTTTTTGTGTTCTTGCTTTTCAATAAATTAATTTGAGGGCCAAATTGTATCATCTTCCATTACACCAGATCCCTATTCCTCTTAACTAGCTAATGTCCATGCTAGGAAACTACCTAAAAATAGCTTGGAATTTCCTTCCTGCTAGCACAGTAGGTAGCAGGACAGTTATAGGCTGTCCTCCATCCTGATCTGTCTTTATTGTTTTTCTTTCATCAGTTTAGATTGCTGGGTCCTTATCTCATAGGGCTTTGCAAGTTTCCTGCCTCCAGGAGTTAAGGTAGCTGCTGATTTCCTGTTCTTCACAAAAAGGACTGCTGGAATGCACACTGTGATGAAAGTGTGAAATGATACAACCACTTTGGAAAAACTGTTTGACAGCACCTATTAACGTTAAATATGCACTACCCTACTATTCCTTTCCTAGCTACCAATCCAAGAAAAAAATGAATGTGACATCCACAAAAAGATGTGGACACCAGTGTCCCTAGTGGATTTATTCTAACAGCCACATGCTCAAAACCATCCTTTGGGGTTTGTCCATTAACAGGAGAATAGATAAAGGTGACATATTTGTATCATTAAATAGCACACAGCAATAGTAAGAAAGAGCCAAACAGGTATGGACGGACCTCAAACACAGGCCGTGCAAAAGAAGCCGTACACAAATGAACAAACAAACACTGTGTGATTCCGCTCATGTGGAGCTTAAAAAAAAAGGGGGCAAAACTAAGCAGTAGCGACATAAACAAAATGAGAGCTACTTGCAGATGAGGGGCGTGGACTAATGACCTGGACAATGAGGGGATTCCAGGCAGGAAGGAATGGTTCTAGCTTCCGACTCAGCCGGTGGTCTCACCGGAGGATGTATGTCCTCCATAGAGCATAGAGCTGCATGCATAAAACTTGTGCGTTTTACTTTAAATTGTAGGCAGGTGGCTGGACTCCACCACTAAGAAAACACAGGGCCACCGGCCAGTGCTTGTAACTTCCCCACCCTCCCTCTTCTGGGTTTCCTCTGCTCCAGATGTTTCCTACAGCCAGTCTCCGCTCTGCCACAGTTTTCTTTCACAGCAGTTGCTGTGAGTGGCTGCAAACAGATCTGCTGGATCTACCCCCTGGCCTCCCAAGACAATGGCCCAGAGAGCTGAGAGTGGGTCAGGACTGGAATCCCCAGGCTCCACCCCTCTGTAATCTGTTGCGTCTCCTTTCTTTTGAGCTCCTTTCAATCTTCTCACTTCGGTTCCATCTTTTTCACCAACAGGCTCCAGCTTCTGGGATCAACTTTCCAATGTCATTCTTTGGTTGGTGGACTTAATCAGGACCATCAGGTGTTTTTGGACACCGCCCCAAATGGATTTGCCAAACAGACCAGAGGTGGCAGCTGAGCAGCTCGTCACCCCTGTAGCAAAGGAGGAGGCCAATATGGTTGATGATAATTACAAAAGAGAGACCATAAGCATGCATAAAATCCCCTCATTTCCACCTCCTTGGTTCTTAACATTTCATTCAGGATTTTACAAACTATAAAATCTAGGTATAGCAGAGCAGCAATGCCAACACTTCTGGACAGATTCTGACTTCTGTTCCAAAGAGGAACAAAGTACGCCTCTGCTGAATCACAGCAACCTAATCCAATGTGAGGGTGAGGTGAGGTGAAGAACATAAATCGCAATCCCTCTGAACCACTGGACACTCTGAGGCTCCTAGGAAGGTGAAAGTGAGGATGAATTCAGAGAAATTAAGGAGCTGTCCTGAGTCCCTGAGAGGAGCAGCTGCCTTCCCTGGCTTGCCGTAAGCAGGGCAGATTAGACAGAGCAGGAGTCACTCACTGCCCAAGTGGAGCCGCCTGTCAAGAAGTCATGATGCTTAAAGCTAGGGGTTTTCGGCCTCAGCTGCACAATATAATTTCATGGGAGCTAGGAAAACCCACTGCAGCCAGGATCCCACCCCTGGGATTCTGGTTTCCCTGATCTGGAGTGCAGCCTGAGTGTCAAGATTTTCAAAAGCCCCTATAAACTGTTACAGTGCGAAGTCCCGTTGTACGGCTGAATACAGTCCTATCACACGGATTCACTACCTTGTCGCTGCACAACAGCTGACAGACATTTCTGTAGTTTCTACTTTGGGGGCCATTACGAATAACACTTCTGGGAAAGTTGTGTACAAGTTTTTTTGTAAATAAACTCCAACTCTTAGATACATATCTCAGAGTGACACTGCAGGGTGTGGTAATTCTGTATTTATCTCTCTAAGGAATCGCCACGCTGCTTTCCAGTGTCTGCCCCATTTTATATTCCCACCAGCAGAGTCTAAGGAGTCCAACTTTCTCCCATCATTGCTAGCACCCTCTGTTTTCCATTTTCTAAAATTTGAAGCCATATTGGTGGAAGTGATAGTGATACTCATCTGGTTTTTTCCTTTGCATTTTTCTAAGGATGAATGATGATAAGGATCTCTTCGTGTGCTGACTGGTCTTTTGTACACTTTCTCTTCATTTATTTATTTTTTGGTACTGAGGATTGAACTCGGGTCCTTGCACTTGCGAGGCAGGCAGTGGAACTACTGAGCTAAATCCCTGGCCCCACACACCTTCCTCAGGGAAACGTCTTGAAATCCTTTGCTCATTTTCAAACTGGTTGCCTTCATATTGAGTTGTAAGAGTTCTCCACATATGCTGGGTCATAAACCCTTTTCACAAATATGATTTGCGCGTATTTTCTCCCATTCTATGGATTGTATTTTCACTTTCTCATACTGGCCTTCAAAACACAAAAAAACAAGTTTTAATATTGGCGAAATACAGTTTATCTATTTGGTGTCACAGCTAAGGCATAGTAACTTAGTAACAAGTAGAATGGTGGCTTTTCTCTCTACTGGAGAAGGCAGCATCTCTGGTGACTCTGGTGACCTCTGCCTCCTCCTGTGTATACACCTGAGTAAACTTCTCCCTTTGCCTGTGGGCTCCACCTAACAATTCACTTCCAATATATAGAATATGACAAAGGTGGAGCTGTGTCACTTCTAAGATTAGGTCACAGGAAGGCCAGGACTTCTGTCTTGCTCTCTTCTGCTCAGTCTCACACTTGCTCGGACAGAGCCCACTGCCATGAGTGAGCCTCCTATAGAGAGGCCTTTGGGTCACAGTCATGAGGGAGAGGACTGTGCCACCATCAGCAAGGAGTCTTTTAGCCACCTACGCTGCGTGCGGGTGCCTGGACTGCAGAAACTGAGATCATATATACTGACTATTTTAAACCATTCCTTTTAAGCCTTGTTTATTGCAAAGCCACAGATAACTCATGCCATAACCTCTTGCAAAGGTAAAATGAGAGGCTGTAGCAAGGTGAACTAAAGCCACAGGTGCAAAGCCCTCTGCCTTTACAGGTGAGGTGGCCAGGATTCAGCTCACTCACCAAATGACTTCCACAGAGCCATGGCAGCACAAGCTGCTTTATGTACTAAAGGGATTTCCAACCACATCAGCAACAAAATATATAGACAAGACTAATTTCAGGACAGTAGCACCTGTATCTCTGAAACAGTTTCTCTGGTTTTTTTCCCCCTATTCCCCACACCTGACTGCACTACCTGCAAACTGCATGAGATTATAGAACACAGCTAATTATAATACAGAAGCAAAATAAAGTTAGGAGAATGTTGTTGCTATCCACGTAATTTGCAATATGATAAAGTAACCATATGACAGGCTCCCAGGACAATCGTGATTCAAATCTTTCTTGGGGTCCAAATGTATCCTGTCAAGGGCTCAGAAAATGCAGTTGCCAGACATACACCGCACAAACAAAATGCATCTGGAATCTCTGGTGGGTTTAGGAAATTCCACTGCATCTCAGATGATTGTTAAAGTGTAAGTAAGGGAGGCCACTGTTTTGAACTGGCCTCCTTCACTGGCCCCAGCAGATCCAGCCCACCCAAAATGAAGTCACTCAAGGTAAGAAAGCAGGTAAGTCCCCAGCAGACCAGTTTTTCCTGAAAACCGCCCAATCTACCTGAGCCAGTATGATAAGGAAATCCCCTCTGCTTTAACCCTTACGGGAAAAGCAAGGGTTCTTTTGCCCTTTTTATTTTTGTTTCTTAGTCCCCCCCCAAAAAAAAACCAATCACTTTGTCATGCCCAGCACAAAAGAGAATGAGGTGCTGCCTGATTCCAGAATAGCAAATAAAAGTTAATGAGGTCTTTCAACCAAGTGTATTGTGATTTAGTCCCTTGACCTGGGTTGTTGGATTTGCAGCAATTGGGAACAGGGAGGGGTAATGAGTGACAACCCTACTAATAGTTTGAGAGGCTGCAATTGGTTAAATAAGTCACAGACCATCTTCAAAACCAAAGGTAGTTCCAAAATAATAGCAGTAGCCTCAGAGTTCTTGTGCATGGGTTTAACCAAGGATACTCCCCAGGGAACTTGCCTTCCACTGTCTGGAGGAAACGCCACAGCAGAGTCAGGTCTAACGCACACTACAGACAGAAGGGCTGTTTTGCTCGGAAGAGCTGAGCAGCTGGCTGGAGGGAGGAAGGAGCCTGTGGTATTCCTGCTCTGGCCAACGTCGTCATTCCTTTCATCTTCTCTCATGAGGACTCCACGCTGTCATCTGGTCCTGGTACAAAATTCTTATTCCATAAAAGCACATGAGTGTTTGGTCTGACAGTAAGAAGGGGCTTTTCCCTCCACTCTCTACTCCTTTGCACTATTCTAGCCCACTTGCCTGGGGGGAGTGGAGAGCAAATTTAGAAAAAGCAGCAACAAAGCACTAGGAACTTCTAGGTCATTTCATAGAACTAGTTTATCTTTTTTAGAGCTGGAGGCTTATTTGGGGATATTCAAAAGTTTGGTAAAGTAGATTCAAATTCCACAAAGACTAAATAGTTTCTTTCTGGCAAAATTAACATTGCCAGAATTGCTGCAAGGTCTAACCCAGGACCACATGGGGATGAGAGAGGCTCTACCCTACTGTTGCTAGATAGGCGCATGCAGTCTCCAGCCTCAGCATCTTCTCTGAGCTCAGGGGCCAGGTTTCGGCCTTGTACAGTACAATACCTATCTCGCTAAGAGGAAGCCGCAAGTGTCTCACCGAGTGCCAAGAGGTCCCAGCAGAGCCTCTCCAGCTAGTTCTCACCACATTCTGTGATCAGGGCCTGAGAGTCTCATAAACAGGAGGTAGAGGGGACAAGGCTGTTTTCCATTTTCAACTGGGACCCTGATAGCTTATCTAGACCCAGCTGGGAGGTTAAACTAAGAAATGCTAGAAGAGTTAAGATAGGAAATGCTTAGAAAAATGTAGCCTTGAGAAGGCTTAGGGCTGCAGGGGGCTGCAGGGGGCTGCAGGGTCCCTTCCGCCCCGCTCCATCACAGTGGCGCCTCCTAGTGGTGGGTTACCAAACCGGCCTGGGACTCGGGTCACAGGGTGAGCCAGACCTCAGGGGAGCTGCATACCAGGCTAAATACATAGCCTTGGGCTCCTTGCCCAGAGCAGTGGAGAATAAAAAGGCTCTCCTGGGACAGCCCTCAGCAAAGAATGTGGATGGGCTCACACGACTCCCTTCCCACAGAGCAGGCCGGTCTGGGAAAAAACCAGAGTTTGGATGGGTTCCTGATTCGTCCCAGTTGCCCATGGGAGACCTGGACTTCTCCTTCCCCATCCATAATGGACTGCTCCATGTCTCATTCCTGCAGGGTTCACAATGTGCTCAGGAACTGTCAAGGTCATCTAAGGACATCAGCAAACAGTACATTTACATGTCAAGCTGGGTCTCAGCTTGAGGAGTATCTGATGAATTCTGTACAAGCACCATGGCATTTTGGGCTAGGAGATTTGAAGTATTGAGGTATTGCCTCCTCCATCCTCCTAGTAATATTTGTACCCATTGTTCTCTTTAATGATTTGGCTGAAATCTTTCTATTTAATAAAAAATAATTCTACAGTTCCATCCAGTCCAGGGAACTGGGTTAAGATACAGCGGTGCCTTGCTTCACAAACTTATTTTGTTCTATGATTTTGGAAAAGATAGCCATGTTTGTGTCGGTGTGGGAAAGGTGGCTGAGGTTGTGTTTGTCACCTAATGCAGCTTGCAAACAAAACAAAATTTTACTAAATGCTTCTGTTTGTGAACCAAACTGTTTGCAGACAAAAGTGTGCATGGACAGAGGTACCATTGTATATCCAATAACCCCAAAGGTGATCAAAAATGCAAAAGCTGCCAACAAATGGGAAAGGAAGTCTTGTGACTTAGCTGCGGGGATGTGGCTGTCATGACCCACAGGATTGATCCTGAGCTTTCCTCAAATCTGACCAGGATTTAGGGAGAACCACCAGAGATTGCCAGGGACACACACTATTGGACACCACTCTGCTGAGAAACAACCCCTGCTGTCTGACAGCTTATCATAGACCAGGGGAGGCTGGGCATGGTGGTACATGCTTGTATTCTCAGCACTTGAAAGGCTGAGTGAGGCATGGTGATACATGCCTGTATTCTCAGCACTTGAAAGGCTGAGGCAGGAGAGTCAGGAGTGTAAGGCCAGTGTAGGCTACACAGAGAATTCAAGGCCAGCTTAGACCATATAGTGAAGCTATATTTATATTATCTGTGTGTGCATCTACATCCTTTATCTGTGTACCAGGGAAGAGAAAGCCTACATAGAAATACAGTTCTCACCTGGTATTCAGGAGGGTTTGGTTCCAGAACTCCTGTGAATACTCAGACTCACAGATGCTCAAGTTCTTTATATAAAATGGTGTAGCATTTGCATAGAACCTATGAGTATCCTCCTATATATTTTGGATCATCTCTAGATTATCTATAATACCTAATGCAATGCAAGCTCTATTTAAATGGTTGTCATGCTACATTGTTTAGGGAATAACGACGAGAAAAAAAGTCTGTACCTGTTCCAGATACAACTATCAAACGCCTAACTGCTTACATTTTTGATCTGCGTTGGTTGAATCTGTGGATGTAGAAACTGAGGGTCCAGAGGGCTAACTTTAAAATGTTTGACCAATGTTTTGAAATACGGATTTCTTCCTTATTCCCTCTGTAGGGCTCCTTTTTCTTCCTTCTGTCCCAGTGGGCTCTCGCCCACTGCCTTGGGAGGAAGAATATAGCAAGGAAGAACAGATGCAGTTTGTAAGTGATCTTGCTCTTTATTCCAAATTAAACCTTCGGGAATTGTAGTTCTGGGGCATGGTGGAGCAGATTAAAGGAAAAGGATTTGTGTCTCCTCCAGGCTGGAAAGAATTGTCCATGAGTGGGAGGAAGAGAGGGAAGAGAAGGGTTGTAAGTTCAAGGAGAAGAAGGAAATGTGCCCAGCTTGGCAACACAGTCACTACAGAAAGCAAAGCCCAGAGAGAAAATTGCTGTGTCTAGACAAAGAGGGTCAGAGTGCACCTTCCAAAGACTCCCGCACCTTCGTCAGGGCAGAAAAGCAGCAGAAAGCTGGAGGATTTGGGGGAACCTAGGCAAAAGGCATAAGGGGCATGTCTTAAAATAACCAGTACGGACGGGGCCCAAGGAGTTTCGCTACCCACCCACCAATCCTGTGTTTTGGCACTTAGGAGGCTCCTGAGGACCCAGAAAAGTGTGAGCTGCTTTTCCACCCACTGGGTGGGGAAGGCCTCGTGATCAGAAAGCAAATTGGCTTGTGTAGAACTGAGTCCTGTTTTTCATAAGCCTGAGTTTGTGCCCATGTTTCAAGACAGGCAAGTTGGTGAGTGGCATGAGGCGAATCATGGCACTGGCTCGGGGCTGGAGGAGCCTGGAGTCTCCTGACAGAGCTGCTTTAAATTTTCCTGGCCCAGCCAAACTTCCACCCCAGAGAGACTTAAAGACTTTGTTCTCTTTCTATGCCAAAGCTGTGTGTTCTGACAGCATGAAATGTGTTATTGCTGATCAGCAGATACATACACTTATCATCACTAATCTTGCCATAAATTTTAAGGATGAATTAGTTTACAGTTGCCATGATTTTTAAACACCTTCGTATATGTTTGCCAAGGTGATGAATCCTACAGCGAAAATTGCTAAGATACAGTATACACTTCATAAACAAACCGAGGCAGGTTTGGAACTTTTCTTTTTTTTTTTTTTTTTTTTTTTTTTT
>NW_022900947.1:42738405-42790447 GCF_012274545.1 Fukomys damarensis | reverse complement strand
CCAGTTGCGGCTCTCTGGGGGGACCCCGTCCCGCGGGGAATAGGAGGTGAGAGCCGCCTCTTATTCGTGGGTCATCAGAGGCCGATCCGATCTTGAATGTCTGTGAAGGAAATTTTTAAGAAGTTAGAGTACACGGCCCAAGTCTGGTTTCTGATCAAAGGCCTGGAACTTTTCTTATAAAAGGTGAAACTGACTCCTTGGGATACGTGATTTAATGTTCATGCCAGTCCCCTGTTGAAAAAGCATTTTGGAAATGGTCTGTGAAGGAAATCTTTAAGAAGTTAGAGTACACGGCCCAAGTCTGGTTTCTGATCAAAGGCCTGGAACTTTTCTTATAAAAGGTGAAACTGACTCCTTGGGATACGTGATTTAATGTTCATGCCAGTCCCCTGTTGAAAAAGCATATTTTGGAAATGGAAGCAGAGTTTTTTGTTTTTTGTTTTTTATCATTCTCCATTGGTTCTTAATCTTTCTGCCATTGTAAATAAGCAATGCACCTTCATGTAAAATAAACATAGAACTGAAAGCCAAAATGTTTTAGCCTGACTTGTGAAGATGAGCCCAGACTTCCCCAAGAATGTATTATGCAGCAGTCTTCCCTTCTACCAAGTTACTTTTCTTTTAAAAAGTCACTACACTTTGAGAAAGCAGCTTTAGGATTATGGAAAAGTTGAGCACAACAGAGTTTCTTCACCCTGCCATGTGTCCCTTCTATTTTCCTCTATATCTCTCCTTTGCGCGGCAAGTTGGTAAAAAATTGATGAGCAGGTTCCGGGGATTTAGCTCAGTGGTTCCACCGCCTGCCTCACAAGTACAATGGACCTGAGTTCGATCCCCGGTACCAAAACAAGCAAACAAACAAACAAAAAAAATTGAGGAGCAAAATTGAACATTTCTATTAACTACAGCCCACAGATAGTTACATTAGTGTTCGGGCTTGGTGTTGTCCATTCTGTGGGACTGGACAGATGTTTAACGGCGTGCACGCACCCCTGCAATATCATACCTGGCTACCGTAAAAATCTTCTGTGCTCCACTATTCCTCCCTCCCTCCCTCCCTGCCCCTCTACCAGTGGAAAACTCCAGTTTGTGTTTATTAATCACACAACACCAGAGGGAATTCGAACCTCACGAATAGAAGCACAACTGACGCCCATGTAAACACAGCCCCTCTCTGTATCGGTAGGCAAGCTTGTGTGGTTCCATGGCCACAACACCTGCGCACTGCACTATGTTTGGTCGTCATTACTTCGTAGCTGTGTTCCCATGTGCAAGCAGACTTCACACGCTCCTCATCTTGAAGAACTACCTTATAGTTGCCATGTTTTCTCGGTATGAATTGCCTTACTATTGTGTTGTTCAAGTTCTAGTTCTTCGACATAAAGCAACTGACCCTGGAACACAGTTTGATTCTATATTTGTGAATTCAACAATGCTTAGCTTTTGTCTGCCTTTTTAAACTTTTTTCAAGGAACAAGTTTCTGGTGCTCTCTCATAATTGAAGAGTCATTTCCCCCCTAGGAATAAAGAATATGAGTGATGAAGAAAATCTACAATTGGAGTGTAAAAAAATAATCTATAACTATTAGATCATATTTTTGCTCTAATATTCTTTATGTTTTAAACACTGTTTTTACTTTTCCCCACAGGGCTGTCTCCTAACTAAACAGTATGCTATTAATCTGTCTTCCCTCACAGCATTTTATCACATCTGACTTTTACTCTGGACTTTCAGATTCACAGTTGCATTTTTCAGGCCAAGATTTAGCAACATCATCACTGGAATGATACTTTTATAGGATTTATAAAATCTTTCAATTTAGTAATGGCAAATATTAGGGTAACAATGAGGCCCCAGTGAAGATGGACCCTAATCGAATATGACTAGTATCCCTATAAGAGGAGGATAGTAGGCCTCAGGTGCACAGGGAGTGAAGACCAGGTGAGGATGCAGTGATCGTCAAGAAAGGGCCTCAGAAGAAGACCACCCAGTGACCTAGACTTCCAGCCTCCAGAGCTGGGACATAATAAATGCTGCAGCTAAGGCCCCTGGTCCATGGTTCTTTGAAAGCCCTGAGAATGCTCAGCCTCAGCCTCACTTGGGAACGCCTCGGAAATGCTCCTTCTCAAACCCACCCTGGACCACAGAGTCTGTGCTGAGCAGGTCCTGCTGTGATTCTGGTGTAGCTGAAGTCTGAGCAGTGCTGATCTGGATGAGGGGTCACCTGGGCAGCTGTTGGAACCAGGCAGTGTCTGGTCCTCATCTTGAAATGTTGACTGGGCTGCAGGTCAGGAGTTGGGAGGCAGACCCACCTTTGGTATTCTTTAAAGGTCCCCTGTTGACTGAACTATGCAGTTAGCATTGAGAAGCCCTAATCTAGAGTCTGCAGTCATGGTGTAGAAAGTACAGAAGAGATGACTAATCACAGGTAGTTGGGGGACACTGAGGCTGTTTACTACTGCTCTAGCCTAAGGAGCTTTGTGAGTACTGTGTGATTTAAGAACAAACTGGATTTCTTCTCTAGAAATGAAACTTTCCTTCCCTACCTGTGGATCTCCAGCTTCCTTCTGGGACAGGAAGTGTGATGTGGTGAAAGCATCTTCTAGATCAGAGCGGCCTCACCAGAGCGAGAGGAAACTCAGAGGCTCTGTAAGGGGCGTGGCTGTCCATCTGTCTGGCACTGAGTTAAGCAAGTGCAAGGCCCCTTTAGGATAGGAAAGGACGTGTGATGCCAGCGCTCCTGAGGACTTGGGAAGGCTCCTAAATCTAAGTTCCTAGGCTCCCCACTAAGAATTGTATGAACAGTTTCATGCTGAGGTGTAAATGCCCTCCCCGTGCTAGACATTCCTAACATAGAGCTGCCTGACCTTAGCAAGCTACGAACTCCGTTTTCCTTTGTTGCCAGCTATTTGCTGGTGCTGCAGTGACTCACCTGTGGTTGAACAGTACTATTCTTACTCCTTTTACAGCTGAGGAAAATGAGGCCCAGAGTGGTTAATTAAATATAAAGAGCTAATAAGTGGTAGGACCAGGGTTCAAATCCTGCTGTACCTATCTCAGGAGGTACACACCTAGTCACGCATCCACACTATCTCCCTTGTAACACGTGAGCCATACGATACAGTCACTTGTTTTTCTCCACCAATGGCCCTCCATGTGGTAATAATCCCAGAGAAGTCTGGGCCTTTCAGGCTCCCTGACCTATGCCACTTTTTAAGTTTGTTAAAACCAGGAATGTGGAGCTTTTAATCTATCCAAACCCAAAGACTCTCCCTCTGGCTTAGACCATTGCACAGAAAGCACTGAGGTACCTGGGGTCCCTGGCTGCCTTCCTGTGAGTACACCGTGGCCCTTCCCACAGAGCTGCCCATCCACTGTGTCCCACGTCTCCACAGTCACCTGCTCCCCACTTCTCTCTGAGGTCCAGCTGCTTTCCTTCTACCCAGAGCCATCTTTCTCCCTCCCTGGCCTGAGGCCTACCCTGTCTTGCAGTCCTGCCCAGGATGCCCAACATCCGGAAGGTCTGCAGGCCACACCTTGGTGATAGTGAGTCATGGGCAGGCAGACACATGCTGCTGTTGGGTAGGGATAATCTCTCACCCAGCAGTTCCTCCTAGATGGAAAAGGAAAATCAATGCAAGCTATGAAAGAGCACATGCCTCAGGCTGCCTGTTCGGACTGCCAGTGGTTTGTCTCTGCTGCCACGGGTGGCCCTGAGCCAGGATCTCCCCAATCAGGCCCTTAGGAAGCAGAGCCTTCTGGGAGGAAGCGAGGAACTGGGTAGGGTGGGAGGCTTGGCCCTGTGGCCCATACGCTGCTCTGCTCAATTCATGTAGGCTCCCACAGGCCAGTCAGTTCAGGTCTGCTGTGAGTTGGTTCACAGGAGTTGATGGGGAGCTTAAAACCCTAAAAAAAGAAGCATCTACAGCCAAGGTCATGCTGAGAAGCTGTTGGAAATTCTGTTGGCAGATACTTCCCTTACCCTACTCCAGTCCCAGGCTGACCTTCAGTCCTCTCTTCCACTAGCTTCTTCCCTGTTTCTGTTAACTACAGCAGTCTTCCTTTATGTGCAGTTTCATTTCCCAAAGTTTTAGTTACCGGAAGTCAACCAAGTCTGGAAATATTGAATGGAAATTTCCAGGGATAAACAATTCATAATCTTAAAACTGGACATTGTTCTGAGTAACAATGAAATTTTGCATCCCCCTGTGCCCTTCACCTGTGACACGAATAATTCCTTTGTCCAGTGTATCCACACCATATATGCTACCTGCCCATTAGTAGTCACTGGCCAGCTCATTTATCAGATCCACTGTCACTATCACAGTATCACAGTATTTATGTTTATGTAATTCTTATTTTACTTAATAATGACCCCAAAGTCAAGCTTCAGACATACCAAAGAGAAGCTGTAAAGTACTTCCTTTAAGCAAAAAAAGTTAAGTCTTCAACTTCCTAAGAAAAAAATGACAAACACGATCACCTGAAGCCTGTGATCCCCTTCTGACCATATGGCAGAGGGTCGATAGAAGCCTAGCACTGTGACACAATGTCTGTACCATTTGACTTACTTAATCTCACCGTGCAGGCACCATATTATCTTAGAATATCGCAAAGAGGCTAAATCAGTGCAGTAGGGTATTTTGAGAAAATAAAGATCGTATTTCACATAACTCTTGTTTATCCTTGTTCTATGCTGCTGTTGTTGTTAATCTCTTTCTGTGTCTAGTCTGTGGGTTAAACATTACCATAAGTTAAATGGACAGGAAGAATACGGACTATATAGGGTTCAGCACTGTCCACTAGGGGTCTTAGAACATGCTTTCCAGGCATCACAAAGGAAGGCGGTACTACTATATTGTGGAATAACCAGCAGTGGGATACCAGAATTTGTTTCTCCAAATAATGTATTGTTGAGCTGGAGACAGTTAAGAAACAGCTGATACAGGAAACTTCCCTGCTCTCTCTCCATTTGCCTAAAAGCCACACAAAGATTTACAGGGACAAAAGATATGCCAACCCCACTTGCAACAAAAGTTAACCACAAAAGACAACTTTGTGCCCTTCTTGGCCTGGAGCTAGAACTGAGTTGGTCAGAGACCACTATATGAGGCTAAAGGGCACATCTACTCCTGGGCCCTTAACCTGTTACTCATTAAAATCAGGATTTGTGTTTCCGTTGGAGGCTGTAGGGGGCTTAAAAGCTGCTTTTGCCAGAAACAGTGACTCTTTATTTGGACCTACACACGTAACTAAAAGCAAAACAAAGCTTGTCCTTTATTTTTGTGTGTGTTTCCTCCATTACCTTATCTGCATCCGGGAATGTTAGTCATTTAGGGATAAGCTATCTAAGACCTGGCATTACAAGGTTGATTAGCCCTAAATTTATACAACCTTTTTCATCCCCCTTAAAGATGGAGGACTTCCAGAAAAAAAGATTTACAGGGACACTCAAGTGCCAATGGGCATCTAAAACTCTCCAGCTGTTCCCCTAAACCTGCATCACCTCAGATTTCAGCAGAGCCTCCAAAACTGAAACTGTCCCAAGCAAAAGTGGTCATTTCATGTAGATTAGCTGTCCTCTCAAGTGGTAAGGACTTTGCAGGAGCCGTCTTGTAAAACTAGAACTGAAATACTGACCGGCCAGGTCCTGACCCACTTCAGCAATCACTTAAACTCTGCCCTTGATCCTTTGTTAATGGGGTCAGTCTGAGCCACTTCATCTGAGCTATGCCTCCTTCCCCATTTTCTCAGCCTAATAAATCTGCCTATGCTTCTCAAGGACAGGTCCTGAAATTCTTTTCTGTGAGAAGACATCAAGGACTTGCTTGGACTGAGTTGAGGTCCTTTAGGGGAACCTTCTTGGGCCCCATCTGGTGGCAGTACCAGAGGAACCTACTTTAACAAGTTTTGCGTAGTCTTTATTTGCATTCCCACAAGTATGCTTTCTAAAGAGACTCACAGTCCTTTTTCTTTGTCTTGTCACATCTCTAAAACTTTATTGTGCTTTGTTGAGTATGCCACATCAGCTGGAATTCAAAGCTCCCTCTTTGAGAATTACGGTCTGGATATCTCCCAAGTATATATGAAATAAGTTTCTATTTTCCTCTTGTTAATCTGTCTTTTGTTATAGGAGTCCTTTTTGTTAGGGCTCAGAAAACGATAAATCTGTTTACGCCACCTGCATGCTGAGTGTTTTGAAGAAGCAGCCTCGATGTCTCTCTGACCTTCTCCCAACTCTTACTCTCTTGAAGCGCACAGGCAGCTTTCTCTCCGCATTCCCTCATCTGACTAGGGGAGTTCCTCCAGAGGGAATGCGATTATTTTACCCTGTTCCCTGCAATCTCATCAAACAGGAAACATGAGCTCATAGGAGAGTGGGTTACAGGAGGCGCCATGCCCAAAGCCCACACAATGTCTCAAGTGACTGCATTCTTGGGACTCATTCCTCTCCCCTAAAGATCACATATGCTTTCTCCAAATACACCCCACTTCTCTCTCTTGAGGTGTTTAAGCTTCTAAACCTCATCGTGTTATTGGATACTCCCTTTTCTAAGGTGTCCTCATGCTAGCAACAGACCTTTGGGCCGCTTCTCTTGTTGATCTACTGTCAGTTTGTTTCTGCTGACTCAATTACTGGATCTTCACAAAGTAGAAGAAAAGCACCCCCCACCACGCACACACAAGAAAGAAACCATGGGAATTGAAAGAAATTATTTCTTTTGCCAGGTGCGATGGCTCACAGTTGCAATCTCAGCATTGAAGTCAAGTTCAAGCCCAGCTGGGGCAATGTAATGAGATCCTGTTTCTAAATTTTAAAGAGATTATGTTTTTAAAGGACTGGGGGTATAGCTCAGTGTGAAAGGCTCGGGTTTTTGTTTCTTTTATAGAACCTATCCCCAAAACTATAAGATTCTTTTCCTGGCTTGATTCTGTGGATCATTTGGACAGCTCTTCTGCTGGTCCCACCTGGATCCCTCCCAAACCCATTCTGCAATCAGGTGGATGTGGCCTCTTTGCATGTGGTCTTTCCAGGAGCCTGGGTTTCTTCCCAAAATACAGAGCAAAACCGTCCAGGCTTCTTGAGTCCTGGCCTTAGAAACCACACTATTAAAAGCAACATCTTGCCTTCTTGGTAATCCATGGTAAGTGACTCCAGACAGAAGTGAGAGGGAGACTGGTGGAGATGTGGTCATTTGCGGTAACTCATTCCTTTCTGTCAGCCACAGATTCTGAAAAGCATTTATGGTCTCAATTCCCAGGACTTCCCCGAGAAGAGCCTGAGGCAGGATCACCCACGGGGACACGGAACCCCTCAGGAAAGGAAAAGCAAAGCCCAGGGATGGAAGAGCACACAGCTTCTGGGTTGGCAGCCATGATGCAGCACACGAGGAAGGACAGCAAGGCTGGCTCTCAGTGTCTCTTTTATTGCATGCTGAATCCCCAAACCTGCAGTTTGGCTGCAGGTACAGCAGCAGGAGCTATTTGAAGCTTACAGTGGTATTCTGTAGAGGTCTCATACTTGCAGGGCAGTTGGAGGAGATAAACAGACAGTACCGGGGTAGGGAACTAAGTTATCCAATACATGTTCAGATACATAACTGTGTCTGAGAGGCATGATTTTCTCCATTTAACGTACAAGAGGTTCTGCCAACTTCTGGACCCGTGCTGAACATTGTGCTTTCAAAGCAGCCGGCTTGACTTTAAAGACATCAGGATCATAGTATACAATATGCATAGGACCCCTGGAATAGCAGGAAAAGAATCAACCTGGGATAAGAGCACACGAAAAGGGAAATCACGTTTCAAGTGTTAAATCCTAGGCTATGGTCCCATTTTGATGTTCATGACTTCCACTTCCCAAGCAACTGAATGAGAGTACAGAGACATTATGAGAATCATTGACAATCAAATCCAGATTTGCATATCTGTCGGATTCCAAAGCTTTTGCTCTTTGCACAGAAAGTAAATTCTGGAAGTTTCTCAATAACTTGGCAATGTCAAAACATGCAAGACAGCCCTCTAAGGGACTAGAAAAAAATAATCTTTTTCTTCTTTCTTTCCTTTCTTTCTCTTCCTTCCTTTCTTCCCTCCCTCCTTTCTTTCTTTTTCTTTTCTTCCTTCCTTCCTTCTCTCCCTCCCTCCTTTCTTTCCCTCTTTCTTTCTTTCTTTTTCTCTCCTGGTGCTAGGGATTGAACCTAA
Organism: Fukomys damarensis; assembly: GCF_012274545.1. Classification (NCBI taxonomy): domain Eukaryota; kingdom Metazoa; phylum Chordata; class Mammalia; order Rodentia; family Bathyergidae; genus Fukomys; species Fukomys damarensis. Next base: position 42,782,244 of record NW_022900947.1, on the reverse strand, counting down.
GGCCGAAAACATGCTAGGTAAGTGTCCTACCACTGAGCCACACCTACCTCCCCATCTAACTTTGAAGTTTATTACTCTTGGCATCCAACCACCAAACAGTAACCTTGCCACTAAGATTAAAACCTCAATAAAGTGCTCCAGTGTATTCTTCCCCTCCCTTTTTTGAGGAACAGAAAATAAGCTTCATTTCATTTGATGATGAATTTTATGCTTTTAAGGGATAAAAAAAAATCCATGTTTTCAAAACATTATATAAGAATTAGCATAATTCTTTCCCCCCTGAGCTCAAGACTTTCACTTTTTCTGCTTCTTCTAGGTTTTCAGAAAGACTCTTCAAAAGAGGGTGAGAGAAGTCAAGAGTTACCCTTTAAAAAAAAAAAAGGGTTACCCTTGAAGGTCAGAATGGAGGATCGAGGTGAGTTAAGAGGTCCTCGAAAGAGTGAAGAGGAATGAGAGCCAATTTCATCTTTGTTAATTGTATTGTCCTATTTATTTGAAAGAGTGCATACATGAACATGATGTAAAAACACTGAAAAATATCAAAGCCCATTTAATAAAAAAACAGACCTTCCTCCACCCCAGTTCTTTAGGTCTCTGAAGACATTGCTCCTAGCTTCTTGTGTGTAGGCATGTGAAACCAATATATGGCACATTGTTATTTTTTGATACAAACAGCACACCCTATTATATGCTCTGTTTTGCAATTCCTTTAACTCAACAACATTGTTTTAGATAAATAATTTCCTATCCATGCCTTTAGAGCTGTCTCCTGGTTTCAACAATTAGTCCACTAGTCCTTATGTGGTAACCCTTATAGTTATGATAAGACCATCTATTTGTAATAATAAATTTAATAAGTGGATGAGCTGTTATTGCAATTTTTGTATTTGTCCTCTTCACTGGCCTTATGAGATCAGCTTCTGCCCTCTCCCCAGAGCCCCAGCCCCTCCTGCTCCACCTTAGCCTTGAACTGACACACCTCGAACTTGGGTTAGCTAGTTCCTGAACCCTGGGAGATGCTGTAGAATGGGTAGCAGCATAAGACACTGGCCATCGGGCAGCACGGGCAGGTAGGCAGTCCTGATGAAGAGGCTTGGACTTCGCCAGAGCTGCTATTCGGGGGCTAGGTGTGGCGAGCAAGGCACCAGGAGTTATCTATAGTGGAAGTAAAGAGATACAGTTATATATTCCAACTGTCACCAGCTGAAATCCATTTGAGTAGCTATTCTCTCCCAGACTCCTGCAACAGACTCCTAACTAGTCTCCCTGCTTCCATTCTTGTCTGTACCACCTGGCCAGTGTTTAGAGAACAAACATTTAGTGACCATGTTCCATGACACAAACTATGTTCTGAGCGATCTGCCACGTAACCACCAAAACAACTCCATTAGGTAAACTGTGCATGCGTGTGTGTGTGTGTGTGTGTGTGTGTGCACGTGCGTGCATGTGTGTGTGTTACTGAGGGCTGATCCCAGGGCACTTGCACTGAGTATGACAGCCCTGCTCTTTTTTCTTTTCAGACAGGGTCCCACTGCACTGCTGAGTTGCCAGGGTTGAGCTTGAACTCATGATCCCGAGGCCTCAGCCTCCCGGAGTGCTGGCATTATAAGCATACTCCACTACACCTCGCTGAGGCAAACCATTTCTAAAGCCCACGCAGAGAATGCCCACCCAAGTTTTGGGGGGTTTTTGGCACTGGGGATCGAACTCAGGACCTTGCACTTGCGAGGCAGGTGGTGGCACCACGGAGCTAAATCCCTGGCCCTTCCTCCCAACTTTTAAAAGCGCCCCACGGCTGTCCATTTTGCTAACAGTAATGCACAGGACGGACTGCTTCCTGTGCCTCCAAGCTCCTATAGTATCTGGCCGCGTCCCACTCCTCTCACCCTTTCATCTTTCCCTCCCTATCTTGGCCACACAAGTCCCTTTGGTTTAGCCTCTCCCGCCTCAGTTCTGCTTGAAAATTGTGGCTTGGCTGCCTCTTCCTAATTCAAGACTCTATTCTCAAAACACCCAGTCTGCAAGGAGGTCTTCTGGCCCCAAATAGATAAGCCTTTAGAAGTTCCCTGTCCTATAGCGCTCTCTCATCTACCCACACCTGAATTCACCCAACTGTTTCTTTATTCATTGTCTGCGTCTCCACCACTAGAATATAAACTGCTTGAGGTACTTATTTGCCAATAGCTGGAATGGGCTCTGACATATAACTGGTGCCAAATAAATATATGTTGACTGACCAACCCCCACTGAGTCCTATGTTAAAACCACATCTGCCAGACTTTCTGTTGTGTGGCTTTATTGGTGAAATAAGAAAGGTGACACTTAATTATCATTCTCTGGTAAGTGTTCATGCAAAAGAATTAGGATGAACAGTTAATGCCACTCTAGCCCTGAAAGCACCCCTTGGCTCTGTATAGAATATCATTTCCTGCAGTGGTAGTCCTCTTTTCTAACAGCTTTATAAAACCTGAAACACTCCTAGCAATAAAGGAAAGCTGTCTATAATTTCCATTCTGCATACCCAAAAAACCGAGAATAAACTCATTTCCCTACTTTCCCAAGGATTTGGGTTCCCAGAATGGCTTCCTTTCCTAATAGAATGTCACATTAAATCTTCAGTGCCCTAGACAGAGGAGGAGATTGCTCCCATCTCCTTTGGGAATATGATCAGTAGTGTTCACTGAGAATCCTGCTGAGATAGGGCATCAAGTCTGCAGGATTCACAGCAGGGAGTTTTGATGAGGTAGGGGAAGCTCAGTGCCATGCCCACCTCTCATCGCGGTCACAATGGTCATCTAATTGGGGACTGTTGTCCCCACAATCCTTTTGCTTGTCTTGCTCCCTCTACTCCAACTGCAAGCTCATCCCACCTGAAGACCTTGGCACTTACTCTTCCCTTCGCTGGAATCTTCTCCTAGATCTTCACTTATTTTTTCATTGTTTAAGTCAGCTCAGGCACTCGCTGATTACTGAGCTCTCTCCTATTTTATTTTCTTCATAGCATCTGTCACTACGTGATAGTATCCTGTCTCTCTGCTCATTTTTGCTGGTCTCCCCTCATCAGAACGGAGCTCCGCTCTATTCCCTGGGCACTGCACTGGCACGTGGGACCCCTTCAAGCACTTGCTGACTACAGCTCATGAAGAGTTGTCAACACTGCAGATCTGGTAGTGGTGGGGTGGGGATTTGAACCCAGCTCTTACTGACTCCAAAGCCTTGATCTCTGCCCTCAATTCTTCTCTCTCCTCTCCTCCCCTCCCCTCCCTTCCACTTCCTCTCCCTCTCCTCTCTCCTCTCTCTTTCCTCTCTCTCTCTCTCTCTCTCTCTCTCTCTAACTAGCTCTTCCTTCCCACCGCAGAGCACTCTTCCAAGATTCTCTTTTTCAGTGAGTGTGGGCTCTGCCATGTACAGGAAAAACAGCAACTCAGGAACAATGGGAAAGAGCTGAAGGATGGCAGGGGTGGTGGCTTACTGGACGTATGGGCATTTCACTTCTTTGTCTTTCATAGCACAGACCCTCTAATTTGATCCTTGGGTGGGCGAGGTCTATAATTCTTGGAGTTGCAACAGCACTCAGGGTGGTAATGGAAATTTTTGTCTCAACCTAGGGGAGAAAAATAAAACAGCACCTGTAAGACTCCAATAATAAGCACTATCTACTTCAAGATTACAATGTATATCCTCTGACCTCTGGACATACCTGTCAGCCATCCAGGAGAAAGTATCAGAATCGTATAGTAACTCCTGATCTCCGCTGAAAGGATCAACTTCCATCTTTCTCAAATAAAACTAAATAGATTCTAAGCAAAATTTGCAAGAACACAACCTGTTAAACTACAGATGTGGAGGAAATAGCAAAAATAAACTCAGAAATAAGTGGCAATGTTAATTTGTGGACTGATGAACTCAGGCAGGAGGAAGGCTCAGCCTTGTCAACCGAGGACTCTAAGGGCCCTCTCTTCCTTATTCTTAGTTATTTTTTGCTCTTTGGAAACTGGGACTCACACTACCACAGATCACTGTGCTAAAAGGAATTTATGTGACTCTCTTCTAATGCAAATGGAGAAGAACAAGGAATCAAAGCCAATGAAAAGAAAGCAGACCCATTCACAAGGCATGACCCCAAAATACAGTGAATGTTAGAAAATTCATTACAATCGCTTCTCGGCCTTTTGGCTAAGATCAAGTGTAGAAAATTCACATTCTTATGAACCCCTCCACAGTACTCCGTCTCTCATCCTCTTGCCACTTTGTGAAGCAGTTCTAGAAGTCCTCTTTCGTGAGTGTCCTCGGTTACACTGTGATGATCACCGCAAAGCTTTGCATTGATTTGAAGTGTTTACCTATCGCAGTCATTTTGACTTTGGGCAAGAGCCAGAAGTTTCAGGATGCTGGATCTGGTGAATAAGGTGGGTGAGGACCCACTGTGACGTCTTTACGAGCTGCCTCTCCATTGGATGGCACCTGGCGGTCACATTCACTGTATTTCTTGATCATGTCTCGTGAAAGACTCCAAAGAGGACGTCCAGAACTGCTTCATAAAGTGGCAAGAATGGTTGGGTTAGTGTGTTCAAAGCAAGCGGGAGTGTTCTGAGGGAGGTTAATAGTAATGTTTGTTTGCTATGATGATTTCTGTCAAATGTAAACATTTGTTGCATCTTTGGGTCATCCCTTGTACCTCTACTGCACCCTTAAGTCATCGTCTTTTTCTTTTTTCTTTTCTTTTCTTTTTTCATGATGCTGGGGCTCAAACTTAAGGCCTCACATGTACCAGATAAAAGCTGTCCACTCAGCCATATCATTGGCTCTCCCTCTCACATTTTTTTTGTTTGTTTGTTTGTTTTTTGAGACAGGGTTTCACTATGTAGTTGAGACTGACCTGGGCTCACTGCGTAGCCCAGGCTGATCTCAAACTCACAGGGATCCTCCTGCCTCAGCCTCCTGAGTGCTGGGATTGCAGGCATGCACTACCACGCCCGGCTCCCTCTCACTATCTTATTAATTGTGAAACATGGCTCAAATTGTATGGTCTTCTACTTAAATTACATATATTTAAGTAATTACTTGCCTAAGGATTTGAGGGGGAATAAAATCAATTACTGGAGATAAAATAGGACTTTAACTGTGAGTGGAAAAATAATACATAAAATATTTTCCAATTTTTTCTAAATTTTACGATTTAAATTATGAGAATGATGATATAACACTGGCAAGGTTTCAATATATTAATTTATTCCACACCTCATCTATCTTTTTCTTTTTCTTTTTTTCCTGAGACAGGGACTCTGAATGTAGCCCAGGCTGGCCTTGGACTTGCAGCAATCCTTCTTCCTCGGCCTCCTGAGTGGTGGGATCACAGGTGGCTTCGAGAATTATTTTTATTTCTACCTCACTAAGGATAGTACCAAGGCCTTGGAGGGTTCAGTCATGCAGGGCGTTAATGGTGTTAGGAAGTGGCAGAACTGGGGTTCGAACCGCGGGTCCTTCGTGTATGTACGTCACGCAGCACGAAGTATTTCCTACGGATTAAAGCTTTGTCACCTTTCAGGCTATGAGCAAACTGAAGACGTATATGACAACCGCTCCCCTCAGTTAAGGCTTTCAATCCAAAAGGAAATAAAACAACCATTCATTCAACCAAATTCATTAAATAAACATTTCTCAATTTATTACATAAGATACAACAAAGAATGACAAATCATAGCTGCTTCTTAAATGTATGTGACAATGCAAAAGGCCTGAAACAGCCAAAACAAAACCTGGCAAAGCAAAACAAAATTAGAAGACTTACGCTGTCTTATTGTAAGACACGGTCTAAAATCACAATAGACAAGACTGCGCAGTATCGATGTAAGAACAGACCAGGAAAGCCAGGTGTGGTGACAAACCCCACGACACTAGCATTTCGAAGGCAGAGGCAGGAGGGTTGTGGCTTTGAAGCCAGCCTGAGTTACATAGGGAATTCACAATCAGCCTGGGCTATATAACGAGACCTTGTCTCAGTGAGCCAAAAAAGAAAAAGAAATAGACACGCAAATAATTAGTACAGAGTTGGGAATTCAGAAAAAGACAAAGTAATTCAATAGGGAAAATAAAGTTATCAAATTGAGCCAGAAAAACTAAATACCCATGTGGGGAACAAACAAAAAAACGAAATGCAGATCTCACATATAAACATAAAAGTAAACATTATAGACTCTGGAAGAAAATGTAGAAGACCTTCACAAGCTGAGAGTTAACAAAAGCTTCTCAGGCTTGTCACATGACGGAGACCTGCTGTGCAGGGTGGAACTGGCTGCCCGCTCTGGGTTAGGGTGGACGCTGCCGGCAGGACGGAAGCGACTTTAGGGCAGCACTTGGAGGACACAGTGAAAAATCCATCCATGCTGGAGTCCCGTGTACAGATTCAAAAGGACTGAATCTGGATTGCCGTGGGACTGTATCAGAGGAGCATGCTGGGGGGTGATCTGTTTTGGCACAGCAAGCAGCTGAACTGACCTCTGACCCCAGTGGCATTCCTGTGGTGTGTCTAGAATCAGCTGATGGGAACATTATCACTCAGAAACATGATAGCGTCACGGTGACAGTGCACAGCACGGCCTCTGGTGTTTCCTGTCAGTTCCTCAGCACCCTTTCACTGGGACTCAGCCCTACTTGCTAATTATCTTGTCAAACAACTATTACAGTTCCAGTGATTAGGCCGTTCATCTAATGTTGTATTGGTCATTTTTCTATTTATTTTGGAGTAAGTTCCTTTGTGACCAACCTATCGATATGAGTAAGAAAGGATCATGTTTTGAGGCAGCAGGTTCAGGTTACTTTGTATGTAGAATTTTAGGTTCATTTAATCTGTGTAGAGGAAAAACAAAACAAAAAGAAACTTCTCAGGACACCAAAAGCATTAACTATAAAACAGATTGACAAGTTAAACTTCATCAAACTTACAACACCTTTTTCTAAAAAGATAATATTAGCAAACTTAATAGCTTAGCCATTGACAGGGAGAATACATTTGCAAATCCATAACCCTCAAGAAGGACATGAACTCAGAATAAATAAATTTTTAAAATAATTAATAAAAGCAAAGTCTTGCAATCCATTTTTAAATAAGCATAAGCTTTAATAAGACAGAAAAACTCCTTATTTAAACACAAAATGATTATAATGTAGAAAACCTGAAGCTAAGAAAAAAGAAAGAAAACCCCAACTACAGCTAAATGACAGAAGATGCAAATGTCCAATGTTGCCACGTATCTGGGAATATAAATTAAAGCTAGCTGTGGTGGTGCACACCTGTGATCCCAGCACTTGAGAGGCTGAGGCAGGAGGATCATGGTGTGTTTGAGGACAGCATGGGTAACGTAGTGACTTCAAGGTAAGTTTGAACTACATCGTGAAAGCCTGTGCCAAACAAACAAACAAACAAACAAACACAAATACAAATCACAATAAGGTACCAGCATCTCACTAAAATGGCTAAAAGTTTTAAAGACTGACAATGCCAAACATTGACAAGTCTGAACATCAGAACCACTCATATATAGCTAGTAAGAATGAAAAAGATAATTTGTGGTTGAGAGTAACAATAACAATAACAATAACAACTCGGCTTCCTTAGCAGGAAAGTGTTATTGCTAACTTGAGAAAAATGTGTAACTAGCTCTTAGAAAACTAGGAGAATCAAATCATGGAGTTAATATTTTGTGAGGCGAACGTGACAACCACTACACTACGGAAACCCGTGATATTTTGTGTAAAGAGTAAATATGCACAACAAACAATGAAATTGGAGTATGGACCATCCGGTAGATACAGAACTATTTACCAGTGTTGAATTTCCTAATTTTGATAATAGTGATTTCTGTGGCTTTATAAGATAATATCCTTTTTCTTAGAAAGCTAGCACTGAAGTATTTAGGGAAAAGAGGATCTGTCTATAGCTTACTCTCAAAAATGATTCAGGAGGGGCCAGGGATTAGCTCAGTGGTTCTGCCACCTGCCTTGCAAGCTCAAGGTCCCGAGTTGGATCCCTGGTAACAAGGGAAAAAAAAATCATTCAGGAAAAAAATTTCACACACAGCACACACACAGAGGAGGAGGAAGAAGAGTAAAGAAAGAGAACAAAATGTTAATTTCTACAACTCTTCAGCAAGTTTGAAATCATTAAGATTAAAAACTGAATACTAAAAGAAAAATATTTGCATGTTTAAGAAGATTTGGTCTATTAGAACAACAAATTTGCACCTGCAATTTTAAACAACTGAGAAACTGGGTTAGAATTAAGACATTATGTTGAAATCATAAGTCTTTATGTACTGAGCATTAAAAAAAATTCCATTTTACCACATTTATGAATTTAGTATATTAAATTCTAAGATAATGACATATTTCAGGAGACCTTTTTTTGCTATTGTACAAGGTTGAAGTAAAGTACTTAAAAATAAATCAAATACATTTATCAGAAATACTAAATTGTTTGAAGGTATTTTATTAGTTAGGCTTGGAAATGACCAAACATTATTCAGGACTCTTAAAATACATATTAACAACTACTAGAATTATAAATAGAAGAATAAAGTTTGCAGCCTAAATCTAAAAGCCTAAGAAAAACTTTTCATTTGAAATTTAAACTTTTCATTTAAATTTAAATTTGCATTAGTAGCCACGCTCAAGGGTACCAAAAGACTCCGATCACTGGGCGGAGCAGCATTTTGTAAGTGCCTATAAATTGTTTGAGGCCTCTCTCATGGAGAGGTAATCTGGCCAAACACAGCTGTGATTGCAGTGATGTGTAACCCCCAAGGCCAAGCCAAAGAAAACCCAGGCAGCCCCACCCACCGCTCTTGGAGCGCTCACCCTGGGATTCCCCACTTCAGGGTACTTAGGTCCAGAGGTTCATGCTCCACAGAGAGGCCACGCCGAGGTGCTCCTGCGCACCCTGCCAATGGCCACCAGCCCCAGTTGCCTGGCCCAGGCACCACACACAGGTGTCCCTTGGGCTGACCGTTTGTGTCTCTCCAGAATTCCTATGTTGCCAGGTGTGGTGGCGCATGCCTGTAATGCCAGCACTTGGGAGCCTGAGGCAGAAGGATAACCAGGAGTTCAAGGCCAGCCTGGGCTACATAGCAGGACCCTGTCTCAAAAGAGGAAACAAAACAAAAACTACAAAAAACAAAACAAAACCTTCTGTGTTGAAGCCCTAAGCCCCAGTGTTTTGGTATTCTGAGCTATGGCCTTCAGGAGGTAATTAGGGCTAGATGAGGTCATGACAGCAGCCATCCCTATAATGGGATTAGTGTCCTTATAAGGAAAGGAGAGAAACCAGGTCGATTCCCTGCTTCTTTCTCTCACCGACCCCCCCCATTCTCCTTCCCTCCCCTGCTTCATCAATGAAGTAAGGGAATCAGGTGAGTGCAGAGCAGATGACAACCACCTTGCATGCTAGGAAGTGAGTGAGCCTTCTCCCAGAACAGAATCTTCTGCCTCCTAATATTGGACTTCTCAGCTTGCAGAACTGTGAGAAATAAGTATCTTTCATTTAAGGCACCCAGGCTGCGGCATTAGCTTATCATGGCTTAGGCTGACTAAGACAGGTATGGTTCCAGCCCCTACCATTTCAGACACCCAAGGAATGACAGGTTTTCCAGCTGAGACTGTGAGCACAGGGCACAGACAGGCTGTATCTGCTTCCCTGTCAGAATTCCTGACTCATAAAACCCATAATAAAAAAGTGGAGTTCTTTTATTGCCACTAAGTTTGGGGGTGGTGTGATACGAAATAATAGACAACTAGAACAGAACCATAAGGATGGGGTCTCTATATTAGTTCTACATGGCCTAGAGTTTGTTTTCTGAGATGATTAGACGTAAAAGCATTAATGAGCCTATTAGTGGCTCTTGGCATACAGTGGCAAAACAGAAATTGAGGCTTTTGGGATCAGTAGTTGCTGCCAGAAAACATGTCAGTGAAATAAAGAAGGGTAGTGTGGCTAGCTCTCTGATTCTAAGTGCACTGAAACAATGAGAAAGGAAATGATCAGCTCAGGCCTTCTAATCCCCCAACCCCATTTTAAGGCCCAGATAAGGGACCAAGGAGCTTTTGTGAGTTCCTTCTTAGAAACCCTTATCTTCTATTGTCATGGGGCTAAAAATTATGAAAAGCAAAAACTAATTCTGTGAGTGGATGAGTCCCAGTGCAAACTGAATCCCTAAACTTGCATAGTCCCTTATATTAAAGTTTGACCAAAAATGAGAAAAGAAGGAAAAAAAGGAAACAAAAGCTTTTGTAAACAGGGAGAGGTTGAAAGGAGGAAAAGGGAATAGGAAAAAATAAGAACCAAGATATATCATGTATAGTTACAAATTCCCAATGATGAATGCCATCATAATGTATACCTAAGATGTACCAATAAACTTACTGACTATAAATAAATAAAGTTTGATCAGTGACTGGGAAGGATTGGGATTGCATTATGTGATTAGAACCCAATGAAGGGATTTAAAACCCTTAAATACTACTGAACCTCCCTTACCATTAGAATCAGTCCTTCTACCCCTGAGGAGGTTGGATGCCCCAGGCCCAGGTGCCTTCCAAGGAGCTGTCCACCTATTCCTGCATCTCTCTTCGCTTCAGATCCAAGTCCCAGCCACAGTGACAACCTGCTGTGAGGACCTGCCAACAACATCTCCACCAACTCCCACAACTGCTTATGAGTCAAGTTTATTCTATGTCACTAATGCCTCTGCTTCTCTGTCCTTTCCTAACCAACACCTTAGGCATAGGGGTGAGAGTCAGAAAAGTTTATTTGATGATAGCGGAAAATACCTGGAAATAAAAGGAAAATCCTCACCTAGAAACAAGAGAGGATCGTGTCACAAAGTGGGTCACAAACTACATCTTTCACACAGAAACACTTACGCTTCTTGGAGGAACATAGTTTGGATCTATGCCTTTGGCCACTGAGAGCCGCAAAACCCGGGGAGAAGGATCAGAGACTCGAAGAGAACCTCTTGCTAAGTGATCGCTGGAGGATCTACATGCAAATGAAAGCATGAAATATTATAGCTGTTGGAGAAAAGAATAATAACTGGATTTTTTTCCTTGTTACAGTCAACCTTGTATCCATTATATATATACCCTTTCAATTTTAAGAATTCTTCCCATAATCCTAGTACTCTTTTGACCAGATTGGTCTTTCTCACAATCTCTTCATCATAATGCACAGTTACAAAGCACATTTTATACCATGGTATGGGAAACATAAATGTGTGCTTGTGTACACGGAACAAAATTATGATGAAACAAGGCTTATCCTGGATGATATATTCTGATTTTCAAAATTTTTAATTTGATTTCCGGAATTAATATCATGATCTATTATGGATGGGCTGTGACCTGCAGTTTGAAAAACACACATCACTTCCTGTCAGTACCTGAGACTAAATCTTCAAGATAAGAATACCAGCCACCACTGAGGATGTTTCAGGGATGGCTGTTTCTGCTGCAGCACAGTTTGAGACGATGCCGGTCAGAGCTCCCGGCCACTTAGCCAATTGTCAGAGGCACCCAAATATTTATTTTCCTGACCCAAAACTACCAACCAACCCACAGTTCTACAAACAATGTGGAAATGGTTTTTCTCAAATAACATTATTACCCTGTAGGGGTAGACTGTTGGAAGCTTTTATCATCATCATCATTATTATTGACATATAATTAACATACCATAAAATTTACCCTTCAAACTGGACAATTAAATGGTTTCTAGAATATTCACAAAGATGTGCAACCACCAACACGAAATGTTTTTGTTCCCTAACAAAGAAGCCCCATAACTATTAGTAGGCCTTCCCCATCCTCTAAGAACCACTAATCTACTCTCAGTCTCTATCAAGAAATTTTAAATAAATAGAATTATACAAATATGTATCCCTTTATGTCCGGATTCACCAATTCATACTGAATAACATTTCATTTTATGATTCACTACATTTTGTTTATCCATCCACCCATTGATGAACATTTAAGCTGTTGCCACTTTTGGGCTATTACACATGTGGCTGCTGTGATTTATTTATTTATTTTTGTATCAGGGATCAAAGTCAAGATCTTGTGCTTATGAGGCAGAGAACAGCACCACTGAGCTAAATCCCTGGCCCTGTTGTGAATACTTTAATTTTTGTGTAAATATGTTTTAATTTATCTTGGTATGTGCCCATACTGCATGTTAACATTTTGAGAAACTGCCAAACTTTTTTTCCACATCATCTATATCATTTTACATGCTACCAGAAATATAGAAGGGTTTCAGTTTCTACACATTTCCTCCAACACATACTATTTTCTGTTTACTTTTTATTATTTTTATCTCCACTCTTAGAGAAGTTATTTCTTGCTGTAATTTTAAATTGCATTTCCAGAAGGATGAATGGTGTTTAGCATCTTTCATCTGCTTCTTACCCATTTGAATAAAATCATCAATTCATAATGGGATTATATCTCAGTAAACCTATTGCAAGGTGAAAATAACATTAAGTTGAAAGTGCATTTAATAACCTAACCTAAAGTATTAGTTATTTACCCTTGGGATCCCATGGTTGACTGGGAGGTGTGGGTCATTACTGCTGCCCGGCATCGAGAAAGAGTGGTCTTAGTCATAAAGAGGCCAAATTTCTAAGTATGATTTCTACTACACGCATATTATATTAGCACCATCATAAGGTTAAAAAAAAATGTAGGTTGAATTATCTGAAGTCAGGCAGGCACTGTATCTTCTTTGGAAGCCCCATTCATTTTAAAAAGTGGGTTATTTGCTTTATATTGTGGTTTTTAAAATTATTTATATATATATCTGGATTCTGGTAACTTATCAGACATATTATCAGCAAATATTTTCTGCCATTTTGTGGGCTGTCTTTTGATGTCATAACTAAGGAATCATTGCCTATTTCAAGATAACAGAGATCTATGCCTTTTTTTTTTCTTTTAAAGATTTTTACAGCTCTTTAGGTCTGTAGCGCATTGGAACTTCTGTACATGCTGTGACACAGGATCCAATCTCAGCCCTTCACTTGAGGATATCCAGGTATACATCACCAATTGTTGAATCTCTCTTGGCATCCTTCACAATTCAACTAACCATAAATGTAGTCTTATTTCTAGACTATTATTCTACTCCATTTACCTAAATGTCTACCTTGATGCCAGTAATGCACTGTGTTGATTACTACACCTTTTTAGTTAGTTTTGAAATCGCAGACTATGTCTTCCAACTTTGTTGTTTTTCATGCTTTGTTACGGTTTGTATCTAGATGTACACCCAAAGCCTCATGCACTTATAGGTGGGGCTTTCCGGAGGTGGCTGGATCTGGAGTGTGTGCATATGGATTAAGGGTGTGTGGTGTCTGGGTTAGTCCCCCAATTGGATTAGCATAGTTCTGGGTGGGGCTGAATGGATTTACTGAAGAGAGAAGCCTCATCCTGGGTGCAGGTGGCACCAATGAATAGGCTTGTGGCCTGGAAACAATATGAAGGGACAGAAAGAAGGCAGGCTCACTGCTTTCTGTCTGCCCTGCCACGGACTGTTTCTCCTCTGCCATGCCGCCCTCCCTTGGAACCAGCTGACTGTGGACTGAAACCTCTGCAAACGGTGAGCTAAAATAAACCTTTCCTCCTTTCACCTTAGGTGTTCGGTATTTCGTCCGAACAATGAGAGAAGTAACTAAGATGTTGTTTTTTTTGCTACTCTAGATTCCTTGTATTGCTAAACCAAATTTAGAATTATCTTATCAATGTGTAGCAAAAAAGCACCTAGAATTTTAAAAGAAATTGCACTGTATTTGAATATCAATTTGGGGAAAACTGCCAGTTTAACAAAATTAAGGGTCTAATCACAATGATTTTTCATTATGTAAGGCTTCTTTGATATCTTTCAACAATGTTTGCAATTTTCAGTGTACATGTCTTGCAGTTCTTTTGTTAAATTTATTTTTAAATACTTTGTCCTTCTATTATTTTAGTTGTGGTAAAACTACACATAAAATAGAATTTACCATTTTCACCATTTTTATTAAGTCATAGTGCAGTGGTGCTGGGTACGCTCACATTCTTGTGCATCTAAGTTCCAGAAACCTTTCCCTCTTGTATAACTCTTAACCAATAATACAGCTAATTCCCCCTCTAGCCTGTCCCTGGCATCCCACTCTCCTTCTTTCCTCTTTCTTTTTTTTATTTTACAGTGTTTTTGAGTCAGGATCTTGCTATGTAGTTCAGGCTGAACTTGAACTCACTATGTAGACCAAATTCACTTCGAATTCATGACAACCTGCCTACTTCACCTCCTAATTGGTGGAATTACAGGTGTGCATCACACCCAGTGCCACACTCTGTAGTCTCTATGAATTTGACTAAATTTAGTACATCACCTGAGTGGAATCACACATTACTTACCTTTCTTGACTGGCTTATTTCACTTAGCATAGTGTCCTCAAGATTCATTCACGTAGTAGTACATGTCAGGATTTCTTTATATTTAATAGCCAAGCAATATTCCATTGTACATACACTTTCATTGACACAATAAATTGTGCTTCTCTGTCTCTAATAACATTCATCTGAAATGTATATCACCTGAGATCTATATAGCCACTCCAGCTCTTTTTTGGTTGATTCTGTATATTTCTTTCCATACCATTGATTTATTTTTTTCAGATAGGGCCTTGAATTTATTATTTAGCTCAGGCTGTCCTGGAATTTGTGGTGATCCTCCTGCCTCAGCATCCTGAGTTCTGGGATTACAGACATGTGCCACCACACCCAGCCTATTCCTTCAATTTCAACATGTGTGTTTCTTTGACTCTAACATATGTCTCTTATAGACAGCATATAGTTGCATACTTTGTTATTCACTCTATCAGTCCTTGCCTTTTGATTAATGTTTGGTTCATTTACTTTTAATGTAATTATTGACAAGGTGAGATTTATACTTGCCACTTTGCTACTTGTTTTATAGGTGTGCTACATTTTTCTGTTTCTTTATTCCTCTATTCTTCCCTTCTATTGTGTAGTATGTTTTCTAATGTACCATTTTGATTTCCTTGCTTCTTCTTACTATATTTTAAAAGTCATTTTCTTAGTTGTTTCCATATACCTCTTAATTTGCAGCAATCTGGTTCAGATTAATACCAAATTAACTTCTATATAACTATGTTCTTATATAATCATCCCTTACCCTCCTTTCTGCTTTTCTAAAACATTGTATGCTCATGAAAATAGATTTATTACTTTTGCTTTGTGCAATTGTATTTTTTCTTTCCAATACTGGGGATCGAACTCAGGCCCTTGCACTTGCAAGGCAGGCAGCAGAACCACTGAGCCAAACCCCCAGCCCTGCAAATGTACTTTAAATCAAGCTGGAAAGTAGGAGTAATAAACAAAAAATACATTTATATCATCTTTTATACTTACCTATATAGTACATTCTATTGGTACTCATATTTTTGTATGAATTCAAGTTATTGTCTAGTGGTTTTTCATTTTAACTTGAGGGATTCCTGTTAGCATTTCTTATATAGTAAGTCTTCCTGCATGTCTCAAATTTTTATTTGAGGATGTCTTAATTTTGTCTCCATTTTTGAAGGGTAGTTTTTCTAGATAGAGCATCCTCAGCAGATAGTCTTTTTCTTTCAGTGTTTTAAATATTTTATCTCACAAATAACTATGTCAAAAGTTTTAAATATGCTTGACCACCATGGTTTCTGATGAGAAATCACATATTAATCTTACTGCGGTGGCTGTCGACAGTTTTCTTATATGTGTCAAGTTGTGGTAGACTTGTCTTTCTGCTTTGGAATTTGTAGAATTTCTTGAATGTGCAATATTTTTCATAAAACTTGGCATGTTTAGGGCATTATTTCTTTAAATTTTCATTCTGCCCTTTTATCTCTGTCCTTTCCAATGGGATCCCCACTATGGGTATGTTGATTGTCTTGGTGGGATCCAACAGGTATCTGAGGCTCTGTTCATTTTACTTCTTTCTTTTTCCTTTATGCTGCTCACCTGGATGATCTCAGATGAACTATCCTCAAGTCTGTGCACAGTGCTCCAAGTATCTGCTAGGTCTGAAATTAATGTTAAGAGTCAAAATGCTCTTAAAAGCCAGTGATTTAAAACATCCAAATATGTTGACTGGTCTGAGTAGGAGTTGCACACACTGGCAAGCAGACAGCACCGTGGACAGGGGCAAAGTGAGTTAAGACAACACCACCCTGTTCTCTGTCTGTGAGCTCTGACAGTCACTATCAAAAGCGACTCAGGGTGACAGCAATGGAGGCAGAAATTCTCCAGCTCCTCCATCCAGGTCTCTGGTGATGAGGAACTCAGGGACCTGTGACAGCAACTCGGCTTCCTCAGCAGGAAAGTGTTATTGCTAACTTGAGAAAAATGTGTAAGTAGCTCTTAGAAAACTAGGAGAATCAAATCATGGAGTTAATATTTTGTGAGGCGAACATGATAACCACTACACTATGGAAACCCGTGGTATTTTGTGTGAAGAGTAAATATGCACAACAAACAACAAAACTGGAGTATGGACCATCCGGTAGATACAGAACTATTTACCGGTGTTGAATTTCCTAATTTTGATAATAGTGAATTTCTGTGGCTTTATAAGATAATATCCTTGTCAGCTGATTCTCTTTGACCTGCTCAAGTGTGCTGGTGTATGGAGCCCCTTCCAGGGTTACAGAGGCAAAGCCCACATCATAGCCCATTTATTGGAGAGTCCTACTTATTTTCACTAAGTTTTTTTTTTTTTTTTTTTTTTTTTTTTTTTTTTTTGAGACAAGGTCTTGCTATGTAGCCCAGGCTGGACTCAAACTCATATCAATTCTCCTGCCTCATCCTCCCTAGTGCTGGGATTATGGACATGCACCACCACACCTAGCTTTACAGTCTTGTTTTCTTCCCTTCACATGATTCTAACAAGCTTGGTTATCTGTTTCCAATATCAGAAGATCAAAAAAGAGGAGGGTTAAAAGATTATCCCCCAACAAAAGAGAAAAGACAGGAAAACCATGAGAAGCAAATATCGCATAATTTAAAAGCCTAGAAGTCCAACTATTTAGCTAAGGATGAACTGTGCTTTATACTTGCATAGCACATGAGAGGCTTTCTAAATTAAAGTATTACATAGTAGTTTCTGTTCATAATCAAGATTGTAATCCAGTGAAAAAGGCTGCAAAGAGGCTGGGTGTAGATCAGTGGCAGAGCATGTGCTCGACATGTGTAAGGACCTGGGTTTAATGCCCTACACTAAAACAAACAAAATTCACTGCGTACCGAAAAGAATGGAGATTGTTGTCCATTTCTCATTTTTCAGGGCTGGGGATTTAGTTCAGTGGTGCTGCTGCCTGCCTCATCTTTCATTTATCCAGATAATCACTTCCATTGTTGGGGAGCTGGTCTCAAAGATTTCTCTACACTTTGCTGACATCTGCTGCCCTAAAAACTCCTTGTTTTACTTCTAGTTTCAGGATCGACCTAAAGTAACTTTGCTTCCACCTCTTCTTCCTCTTTCAGATGTCAAGCTGAACATTTGGACATAACTGTCACTCCTTCCTCAGTGCCTACTCCAAGCCAAACATGCCATTTCCCTTAACTGTTTTTCATATAACAGTTTCCATAAGCCTCAATATCTCATCTCCTTCTAAGCAGGTGTGAGTTTATTATCAACTCTTCAAGTGTAACTTCCATACTGTAAAACTATTGCGTTTAAAGCGGCACTGAGTAGCACTGTCACAGTACAGCAGTACTTGTGGGCCTGTGTACAAGTGATATTTTATATATTCCACTAATGCAACTGAACCTGGCTTTAACTTTCTTCCCCAACACAATCACCATCTTAGCTCTCAAGGGAAAGGCATATCTAAAGCTAAGCTATCTTTTAAAGACAAGGAGAAATTCAGCTTTAAAGGCAAAAGGAAAACCATCTGCAAAGTCAGAGACATAAGAAAACAGCAGGAGGGCCAGGGATGCAGCTCAGTGGCACTGTGCCTACCTGGCAAGCACAACATCCTGAGTTCAAACCCCAGTACCAAAGGAGGAAAAAATTGTCAAAATCTGTAGTGTACATTTTCAGATTTCCTTTTAGGGTTTTTTTTGTTTGTTTGTTTTTTGTTTGTTTGTTTTGAGCAGGGAGTGGTACCAGGGATCAAACTCAGGACCTTGCACTTTAGAGGCAGGTGACAGCACCACTGAGCTAAATCCCAACCCATGTTTGTTTTGCTTTTGCAGGGCTGAAAGATTGAACCTACGGCCTCACACATGCTAAGAAAATCCTCTCACCCATAAAGTTTAATGTGAATTTCAGCTTTACCAAAATTTGAATCAAATGTGATTGATGAGGACCTTCTGATTACTTACAATTGCTACAAGTACTTAACTTTCTTACCAGATACTTTGAGACACAAGTAGACTATAGGTCATGAAAGTTAGACCAATGATATTGGGACATGGAACCAAATTAGATTAGGGCTTACAGAGATTCTCAAGATACGCTACCCATTTCGCAGGCACTGTCTTTTGAATCTGTTGGGCTGTGCCAGCCTCTGGATCCTCTTGGAGGGCTGAGTAAACAATGCAGGATGAGGAATTTTCCAAATTACAGACTCTCTTCCACAGCTATAGTAATATTGGTCTCTGCATGTTGTAGAAGAGAAAAAAAAATGAGCAAAACAGCATAAATTCAAAATTATCATAGTATTTTCCAACACCTATCCCCAGGCCTGAAAGGGCAAGGAGGATGTTTTACATGCTTATTGTGGGGCTATTTTTCACACAAGAAGAAATGAATTGTTTTAGCAATAAATACAGCTAATCAGGTTTTCAGTTCACTTCTATATCTTATGCTAAACCTAAGTTTCTGTAATAAACTGCAATTTTTAAGTAGACCAAAAGATCAACAGGAGAAACTTTGCTGCTTTTAAAACCAAATATTTTATCATCTACATAAATAATTTAAAATTGTTTGCTATAAATTCTTAGGTGTAGAAGTAAATTTGACTTAATCATTATGTGTAGATTATTGAATCATCTTGGAGGTTTGTTAACTAAAATTGTATTTAGGATAAATAATAATATTGTCCTTATTATCTCTGCCTTTTATTCTGGTGCTAAGACCAGTTACTGTGAACAATAAGCAAAGGAGGTAAAATGGAATTTTAAAAATCACAGTTCATAGTAATCAAACCCATGGATTTAAAATTCATCAAAGTTTAATGCATAAATAGGTGTATTCATTAACAGTGTTATATACAGCACAAACATTTGGGAATATCCTAAATCTTAACAAGAGGGGAATTTACCTCCTGAGTAAAGCCAGCCTTGGCTGCTAACACTGACCTATTAGGTACGTAGTGGTGGGAGACTTTCTTGGGCTGAGCAAGGTTGCTAAGTCTCTTTGTTAGCTGAGCTGTCAAAGCACTCTCAGAAACAGGGCAAATAGGATCTTGATTTCCCCAAAACAGTCTTCTGTTAAAAAGCATAAAAATAAAATGATCAAAAATTTGCTGCTAATGAACATCTTGAAAATTGCTCTCAACAATTTCTATATAGATTTTACTTCAATAACTATGTCAAAAGAATTGGACCATTTCCAGGCATTAGAAAGCATAGAAGTTAAAACAGAAATAAAATAAGACTATTTTACCCACTTAAAAAGTAATCAGAAATGAGGGTCGGGGATTTAGCTCAATGGCACAGCACCTGCCTGGCAAGCTCAAGGTCCCCAGTACCAAAAAAAGAAAGAAAGCCGGGCATGGTGGCTCACACCTGTAATCCCAGCACTTGGGAGGCTGAGATAGGAGGACCTCTGCAAATTTGGGACCAGCCTGGGCTACACAGTGAGTTCCAGAGCAGTCTCAGCTACATAGTGAGACCCTGTTTCAAAACACCAAAAAAAAAAAAAAAAAAAAAAAAAAGAAAGAAATGAATCTTTTACAGTACGTTAAGATAAGACCTTTCTATGTCTACCATTGTGGAATTAATGGTGTGACTTACATTGAGTGAAACCCAGTACCAGTCAGGGAGTAAGATAGTAACAGAGCAGTGTGGAGATCAGCCATCTGTGGATGGTTTCCTGTGTGCCCTACACTGTGCTAAGTGCTTTACAGACCGGTTCATCTGGTCTCAACAGTCCTGAGAAACAGAAACAATTGCTGTGGTGGGGTAAAGCAAAAAGGAGAAGCCAGTACAGGATTAACCTGGAAAGACTTCAGGGATGAAAGCAAAAGGCAAAAGGCTTCCAGAAACACAGCCCATAACAAGGAATATGGGAGATAAGGAGAGATGGAGATCATCCAGACTTAAGCCAGGAACCTGTGGGTGCCGATGAAAATCATGCTGGGACTCACGTTACCTAACACTGCTACAATCAATAAAGAGGGTAAAAGAAGGCCAGGAAAGGAAAGGAGAGAAGGGGAGGGGAATAGGGGACAGAAAGGAAAGAAAATATGGAAACAAAGCTTTTGTTGTTTGTAAATGAGGGGAAGAGGAGTTGAAGGGGGGATGAAAAAAGAAGAATCAAGATATATCATGTACAGGTACAAATTCCCTATGATGAATGTGATTATTATGTATATCTAAAATGTACCAATAAATGTTTTACTTAAAAAAAAAAGCCGAGGATGTATCTCAGTACTGGGTTCAATCCCTAGTACTGAAAAAAAAAAGTACAATCTCCTCACTGTAGCTGAGGCCTTCACACTTTGGACCAAGACTGACTGCCTCATGCTTAATTTTTGGAGATTGTCCCTTGCATAGTTCAGTACCAAACACTAAAAATACTCAATAATAGGTTAATGAATGAGTGGTGAAAAGCAGGGATTCATTTGATAGCACTGGAGAGGAGAGAATGACCACAAACCACAGGAAGAGTCTGAGGCTAATGCAGAGGTGCAGGCCTCGGGACAAGGACCAGGAAGGGGAGAGCCACACAGGGAGAGGAGAACTACATTCCCCGTGAAAGGAGCACTGAGCAAAGGCAAGTGCACCATGGAACAGAAGTCAAGGAGAGGATGGTCTTGAAACAAGGCATGCAGGATGTGTCAAAAATCATCAGCGATCATTTAGACTCAGAAAAGGAAGAAAATTGAAAAAACAAAAGACAATAGGAGCAGCCAGTTGATATCAGCGGTACTGCCAGGAATAAAGCTCTTGGGTAGGGGTAAACAGAAAAGCTCAGATGAAAAGAGACTAAGAGGGAGCTGGGGATTTAGCTCAGTGGTGCTGTGCCTGCCTGACTAGGGCAAAGTCCTGAGTTTGATTCCTGGTACAAAAAAAAAAAAGACTAAGAGGGCCAAGAATTAGGAATCATTAAAAAAGAACTAGGAACCAGGGCATACAAGCATGTATAAGTGACTTTTTCAAAGAGTCAGTGATAGAATGGAAAGAAATGGGCTGTATGGGCAGTGGGTATGGATGCAAATCCCAGTCTTGGTATCTACAAGCTGGGTCAGCTTGGATAAGTTACTTAACTTTTCTAAGTACAACCTCTTAATTTGTTCCTTCAACTTTTCTATTGGTTCCAAACAGGAGTAGGGAAAACTATTCCAAACCTTGACAGTTACAGAAATGTTTATTGCATTTGTCTTATCAATATCTCTCATAAAGTCCATGTGTATGTTCCTATGCATGAAGAGGAGAGAATTTAGTGCATGCTCTACTTTTCA
The DNA here is from genome assembly GCF_012274545.1 of Fukomys damarensis. NCBI lineage: Eukaryota > Metazoa > Chordata > Mammalia > Rodentia > Bathyergidae > Fukomys > Fukomys damarensis. The sequence goes on along the minus strand of NW_022900947.1, from coordinate 42,760,519 downwards.
TGTTTAAAAACAACTTTTAAACAATTTAGTTTTTAGATTATACCAGTTTCTGGCTATAATGTTAATATAAAAATCTATTGATTTCTTATACACCAACATTAAGTCATTGGAATTTGAAATTAAAAACAGTTACTTGGGCCGGGGATTTTGCTCAGTGGTGCAGCTGCCTGCCTCACAAGTGTAAGGTCCTGAGTTCAATCCCCAGTACCAAAAAACAAAACAAAACAAACCAACAAAACAAAAACCCATAACTTTTACACTCATACTGACAAAATTAAATATATGTATAAATCTAACAAAGTGTGTGTGAGGAAAATTATAAAACTCTGATAAAAAGAATCAAAGAGTTCTAAATAAATAGAGAGCTATACCATGTTTATGGATAGTCATTATTAAGACATTGGTTCCTTCCAATTTGGTTTATAGATTCAACACAGTCCTCCCCCAAAAATCAAGTTACTTCATGGATACTGACAAACTAATTCTAAAGTTCATGTGGAGTGACAAAATATCCTCAACAGCTAACATATAGAAGAACAAAATCACAAAACTAACACCACTATTATAAAAAGCTACAATAATCAAAACAATGTGGTACTGGTTAAAGAATAGATTAATGAAATAGAATATATATCCTAGGAATAGTCACAGAAATATAGTGAAAGGACTTAAATAAGTCCAGTCAAGAAAGGGTAGTGTTTCAACAAATGGTGTTGCAACAACTGGATATTTACATAAAGAGAGAGAGAGAGAGAGAGAGAGAGAGAGAGGAGAAAGGGGAGGAAAGAAAGGAGAGAAAGAGAGAGAATGGAAAGAAGAAAAAAAGGAACCTAGATACACCTTTCACAAAACCTAACTTGAAATGCACTATAGACTTAAATGCAAAACTATAAAACTTATAGGAATTTTGTAGAAAAAATTAATAGAAAATCCGGGCCTTGGATTTGACAATGAGTTTGCAGATTAATTACCAAAAGCACAATCTATAAAAGAAAAAAGCCAATAGTTTTGATTTAATTAAAATTAAACTTTCCTTTGTGAAAGATACTGCTAAGAGAATAAAAATACAAGCCTGAGACTGGGCGAAAGTATTTGCAAATACATGTCTGATAAAGGGCTGATGTCCAACCTATACAAAGAATGCTTAAATCTCAGCAATAAGAGCCAGATATGGTGGAGCAGACCTGTACCCTCAGTACTTGGGAGGCTGAGGCAGGAAGATCTCCATGAGTTGAAGGCCAGCCCGGGCTACATAGTGAGCTCAAAGCCAACCTGAGCTACATAGCCAAACCCTGTATCAAACAAACAAAAAGTCAACAATAAAGAAAACAAGCAACCAAATTAAAAATGGGCAAAAGATCTGGATATATGCCTCACCAAAGAAAACATACCAATATGTTCCACATCATGCTATTAGGGAACTGCAAATTAAAACAATGGGATACAAGCTACACATCCACTGGAATGAAAGAAATCCTGAACACTGACGACACCAAACGTCAACAAGGTGTGGAGTGGCAGGAGTTCTCATTCACGGTCAGTGAGAATGCAGAATGGTACAGACAACTTGGACTGGGTGGTGCAGGCAGCAAAGGTGGCCCTGTGTGGTGGATGCAGGGGCTTCAGACCCATACCCTGTGGCAGTGGGCCCCAACCTTTCTGCTTATTAGAATCATCTGTGGAACTGCAGACCAATTAGCTCAGGGTTTGGGGATGAGATCCAGGCCTCGGTCTGTATTAAATCCCAGGCGATCCTAATGTGCAGGCAGAGTCGGGAACCACTGCCCAAGTTCAGCCCCCAAGTTCTACATCAGCAGAGGTGACCATATTGGCTCACTGTCCCCTGTAGATCCACCTGAGATGCAGGGTTACTAGGTAGACTATAGGGTAGGTAAGACAAATACTCATCCACTTGATGTAACAAACACAGTAATAGAAAACAAGACAGTATAACATTGCCTTACCTATCTGGAGTTCCCCATTGTCTTTTAGGCCTAGAAAGCTCTTGCATTCTCTTTCTAGAAAAAAAACTAACAAAACCAGCTGATTAATTCAAAGAGAATGCTCAAGAAATACGGTTACATCGATGACTTCTACTCAGAGAAATCCCACAGGGGGTGCTGTATTTGAGGTGATTTAAAGAGTTGCTGAAAATCTCAAAGTAACCCAAATAGTGTGAACCCAAGATTCTCACAAGCAAAAGACAGTGAATGTGGAACATAACAAAGAGCCTTTGGGGTAAGGCCCGACTAGCATATTAAGTTAATTTCTAGACAGTGTGGTGGCATTGGATTGTGAAGAGTATTCAAATAATTTTCAGCCAACATGTTTGGCTTTGGCAAAACTATGCAATAGGCCAACTATGCTTTTGGTTCTACCCAACTTCCTTTGTGCCCTACTCTGCTCCCTTGAACCTTCCCTGGTTTTACTTTTTTTTAGTGCCTTGCTGGGGACCAAACCCAAGGCCTCGAGTATGCTAGGCAAGTGCTTTGCCACTGAGCTCTACCCCCAGCCCCCTGCAACCGCTCCTAATCCACTCATGGTAGAAAACACTGGTGCTCCTCCAGTCTCCACACAGTCCTGCTCTACATTCCCCGGCCTCCTTTGCAGTTGTCTGGAGCCGCTTAACTTGTCACAACTGACTTAGCAGGAGTGTGGGCTATCGCTTCCAGAGCAATGCACCTGAGAGGTAGGCTGGCTCCTCCATCTCTCTCATTCCCCACTGCAGAGACCCTGGGAGCCACGTATTCTAGATAGCAGAGCCACAGGAAGAAGAGGACAACCGGCTCGGCCTGGACCGTAGCATGAGGGAGAGACACATTTTCACTGCGTTGAAAAGTATTTGAGAGTTTTGCATCTTGTTTGTTACTGCAGCAACTGCGTGGCCACTGCGGACCACTCTACCTCCCCTGTCACTGTAGCTCACACTACAGTTGTTTACATGCTTGGCGGGAGTTTTGTATTGGAAGGACCCCAAAATAATGATCTTTGTTGCCCAACACAGTTGGGAGCCAAATGAAAAATAAGCACAGGAGTTGGACAAATAGAATGAAAGTGCTATCTCTATCAGTGATAAAATTATGCTACAGAGAGTAGTTTAGATCCCCGACATCCCTGGGGGCCACCGACCCCCTCCTGTAGTGGCTGAGCTTGCAGTGTGACAGGAAGCAGATCACAGGCATTACTCGCTGTAGACAGACAGGGGCCAAGGAGAGAGGACTTAGAAGGGCCAGTCCTCCATCCCAAGTCCATCAGATAGGCATCATTCCTACACCCTGTGAGGGTTGATTAAGGGAAGCAGCGAGAGGCCAGATAGACGCATGGAGGCAAGTTCCCACATGGAGAGTAATAGGGAAGCGTCCTCCTTAACCCTCAACTAAGCTCTGCCACAGACTCAACTGCTCACGTCAGGATAAGCCACAGCGCTGGTCAGGTGGGACTCGGTCCCTGACTTGGCCCTTAGAAGCCTATGTGAAGAAACATCCTCCTGTTTAAAGGGTCAGGGATGTACCATGAAGCTCTGGTCAGAAAGTGGGAGAGGGCAAGGGGGACCCACGCTCAGCAACTCCCAATGCTGCACATTAACAAAACTGAGCAATTACCCAACCTGAAGAACAAGCTAAAATCCTTTCATCAGATTGTCTATTTCCAAGCCGCTGTGTGTTAATTATCTGGTGTTGCCCCTCAGCCGTTTTTTGTTTGTTTGTTTGTTTGATTTGATTTGATTTATTTATTTATTTTTTAAAGATAGGGTCTTGCTAGGTTGCCCAGGCTGGGCTTGAACTTTCAAAAGTCCTGCCTCTGGTGAGCGAAACAGTACTTTCCACCAGAAGAATGAGGGAGCCAAATGCACCACGTTACTGTTTTGTTACTTTGGTTTAGTAATTTAGAGGTCTTTTCATTCATCCACAAAAACAAGAATTGGTTTTGTTTACTGTTGATTTTTCCCCCTCCTGTGGATGAAGCAACTGAAGCCTAGAGCAACGAACTAATGCTACTGAACTGTCTAAATTATTTTTGTGTTAATAGTACATTTTGAGTATCTAAATGCACCACGTTACTGTTTTGTTACTTTGGTTTAGTAATTTAGAGGTCTTTTCATTCATCCACAAAAACAAGAATTGGTTTTGTTTACTGTTGATTTTTCCCCCTCCTGTGGATGAAGCAACTGAAGCCTAGAGCAACGAACTAATGCTACTGAACTGTCTAAATTATTTTTGTGTTAATAGTACATTTTGAGTATCTTTTTCCACATTAAAAAGAACTTTCTGAATTATAAATGTTTTCCTTACATTATTTAACAATGTACACTGTTTAAAAAAAAAACAAGTCGAATAACAAGAATTGGTTTTGTTTACTGTTGATTTTTCCCCCTCCTGTGGATGAAGCAACTGAAGCCTAGAGCAACGAACTAATGCTACTGAACTGTCTAAATTATTTTTGTGTTAATAGTACATTTTGAGTATCTTTTTCCACATTAAAAAGAACTTTCTGAATTATAAATGTTTTCCTTACATTATTTAACAATGTACACTGTTTAAAAAAAAAAAACAAGTCGAACCTTGGGGGTATCCAGCAGCCGTTAATTGTACATTTTGCACTAACTCTGGGTGTTGCGCTTCTTGTAAGATTGCGCTTTGTGCTTCAGTTTCATACCTTTGTAGACTTATTTACTGAAACGTTCAAATAAACCAAACTTGCTTTTGTTAAAAAAAAAAAAAGTCCTTCCTCGGCCTCCCAGTGTATGGGATTATAGGTGTGCGGCAACCCCCAGCCTTTATTCTGGCTTTTGCAGCCTTGGAGCCTTATCTTAACTGTGGTATGGAAGCTGTATAAGCACTTATGTCCATAAGCAGGCCATAATATTAACAGCAGGACACAGTCCACCAGTGCCTCAGCGTGGTGGTGCAGCGATGAATCTCAAGGACCTGGAATTGGTTTAATAATTCCTCTCATTATTCCAGTATCAGCCTTCAAGATTCTGGATGTGATAATTTTGTTGTTTGTTTGTTTGTTTGTTTGTTTGTTTGAGATAGAGTCTCACTGTATAGTTGAGACTGACCTGGAACTCACTATGTAGCCCAGTCTGGTCTCGAACTCACAGCAATCTTCCTGCCTCAGCCTCCCAAGTGCTGGGGTTACAGGTGTGCAACACCACACCCGGCTTTTGGATGTGATAATTTTCAAACTCCTTTTTTTTTTTGAGACAGGGTCTCACTATGTAGTTGAGACTGACCTGGAACTCACTATGTAGCCCAGGCTGGTCTCGAACTCACAGCAATCTTCCTGCCTCAGCCTCCCAAGTGCTGGGATTACAGGTGTGCAACACCACACCCGGCTTTTGGATGTGATAATTTTCAAACTCTTTTTTTTTTTTGAGACAGGGTCTCACTATGTAGTTGAGACTGACCTGGAACTCACTATGTAGCCCAGGCTGGTCTCGAACTCACAGCAATGCTCCTGCCTCAGCCTCCCGAGTGCTGGGATCAATCACAGGCATGCACCACCACACCCGGCTGGATGTGATAATTTTTAAATGAAGTACCATTTTCTTTTCTATATTGAGACATAACATTTGAGCATCTTCATGGGGTATATTATGGTTAATCATCAAATGGAGTAATATGCATTTTCATTTTTTAAAATGTTAATCATTTTTATGTGTTGGGGATCTTATATTCTTTTAATCAGGTTGTTTTAATAATTAACCCTACTGTGTTCTGGTGCCCCTTCCGAGCATTTTTTTATCCTTAAAAAGTTACTTAACTCTCTGAGCATTAGTTCATTCAATAAATATTCATTCAGCACTTACTACAAACCAGGTAGGCTCTAGGGCTAGATGTACATTGGTGAATGAAACAGAGCAACAAGTTAGGTCAGAAAGACACTCAAGTTAGGCCAGAAAGACACTAAATGAAACAAAGTAAATATAGACTGTGTTAGACAGCAAAGACCCAGAAGGAAAAATAAAGCAAGCAAGGAGGATCCCCAGTGTGTGTGGGGAGAGGGCTACATCTTCAGTAGGATGGTCAGAAACACATTACTGATCAGGTTGCATTTGAACAAGGCATAACTCTACAGATTTTCAGAGAATAATCTTTCCATTCAACATCAAGTTCAAAGGCCCTGGGGCATAGAGTCCATGCGTTTGAAAAACAACAGGAGAGGAAGCTGGAAACAATTACATGAGAATAGTTCAATCCACTGTGTGCCTGGCAATGCTAACCATGGAATGGGCACTCAGTAAATGTTAGTCACTTTTTGCTTTTTACCAGCTGCACCTAGCATGGTACCTTGTATTTAGTAAATGCTGACAAATTGTTTAAAATTTAATTTGCATTTAATTGTTTAAAATATAAGTTTTGCTAAGTGTTCTGCAAGGGAAAATTGTGGATCAATAAATGAAGTAAAATGATACTTTTAAGATAGTACATTTTTTTGCTAGGTCAAACAGAGGTTAGGAAGTGGTGAAATGGTATTCCCTCACGCAGCTGCTCAGGTCCTGTCTCCCCAACACCCCAGCCCCACTAACTCCCACCTTGCCTACTGCCATTATCTTCATTTCAGTCCCTTAGGACTTTGCCGCTTAATTTAAGGTTTCCAAGACTGAACTTTCAAAATCCTTCAGTGTCTCCAAAGGTAATAATAATAATGTGAGTCTAGAACCTTCAGAAAACTTCAGGACATCAAATAGAACCCTACACATCACCACAAAGAGGCTAGCAAGGCTGTCCAAAAAGCCACATTTGTTTCTGAATTATATCATCCCAGTATGTTACCTCCCATTGATAGTAAAAACTATGGTTAAAACTTAAATGTGTCCTTGGCCGGTCATGATGACACCCGTCTGTAATTCCAGCACCTGAGGCTGAAGGATCGTTGTGAGTTCAAAGCCAGCCTGGGCTACATAGTGAGTTCAAAATCAGCCAAACTACACAGTAAGACGTCATCTCAAAAAACAAAAAAAACAGGAAAAAAAAAAAGCAACCAAACAAAAAACCCATAATTAAAAATGTGTTAAAAGCAAAAGCTGGTATTTCTCATGATACTGTTTCCCCTTTAATACATTTTAGCCTCATGGAGGCCCAACATCTGTTTTCAGCAGACATTTTTTGGGGTCTTTTGTCTGTACACAGATGAATACCTTTTTCCTTTCCTTCCTAGCACTTTCTTGGTTTCATAGCTACTGTACTTGAATGAAAGGCAAAGAGGATTGAGTTCATTAACCTGGAACTTCACAAAATCTAACATAAGATTGTCAATGCAGATTCCTAAATCCTTGAAAAGCTCTGATCCAGTATGAAGCAAATCTACTACAATATCCAGCAAACGAGAAATACAAGAGTGCTCCTAAATCTCAACCTTTTTCTCATTTCTCTTTATTTTCCTTCTTTCCACATGGAAATTGTAATTAGAAAGGGGCCCATGACAAAGAAAAAACATAGAATCTCCTTCTCAAAAACCCCAAGATATGCTTTCCCTCCAAATGTCCCCAGAATCAGCCCCATCCAGCTCAGCTGGCCTGCCAGTTTAGGGGTGTGAGAATAGTACGATAGCCGAAGTCTTACCATTTTCTTACGAACTGGTAGAAGTCAGGGTCAGCTATAAGAAAATAAAAGCAAAAAATTAGATTCAACAGGAATCAATGACATGAGAACTATAGCATCTTACATCAAAAGAGATAGAAGCTAGGACAAATAACTATATAGGGAAATAGCTGAGTTAAGTGTGTATCAAAATAAATCACAGGCAAATCAAGAAGTTGAACATTCTTTTCAAAAACTAAATTAGAGAGGGGAAAAGGGGCATCTAATTGATCACTGAATTTTAATCATCTAGAAGTAAAGGTGATGAAAGAATAATATAAATACATTAAATATTTAGAATTTAAAACTTCTGTGTCAAAAATAAAAACTTACAGAGAAAGCAAAAATTTGGAGAAATATCTGGCAGCAGATATGATAAAGGCATACTAATAATCAAAGAAAATAAAGTATAAACTAAATAAAGTATAAAATAAAGTATAACTAATAAGAAAAACACTAAAATAGGTGACAAAAATAGATAAGACATAGAAACAATTCATATATTAAGACACGTGAAGCACTAATGCACATAAGAAAATATTCCAGCTTGCTTAGTCAAAACAATGCAAATTAAAAACTACATATTTTTCAACAATGCAAATTAAAAACTACATATTTTTCAACTATCAAATTAGCAAAATTTCTTTACAAAGAATAATGAGGCTAGAGGGGTAAGCTGAAACGAGTTTCTTATGTATTGCTGTTATAAGTTTAAATTAGTAAACTTTGTGAAAAATAAAATAAGTCAGCAATGTTTACTTTTATTAATCTATTTCTTTTTATAGAAATGTTCTCTAAGGAAGTAATTCCAAGTACGGGCAAAGATTTAAGTCCAAAACTGTTCAGTGTGGTGTCTTTCACATTGGAAAATTTGATAAACTAGAAATATCCAAACCAAAGAGATGGTTAAGAAAGTGAAATTTCATGTTTAGAAGTATTTTTTGTTTATTTTTTAAAGTGGGAAAATGTAGGCAATGATAAGGCCAGCGTATTCAAAGTCTTGTCAGTAAGCCTCATTGTAGATTTAGCCCAGTGAGGGCCAGGGATTTAGCTCAGTGGTTCCAGTGCCTGCCTTGCAAGCACAAGGACCCAAGTTCGATCCCCAGTACCAAAACAAAAAAAAAAACCCCACAGATTTAGCCCAGTGGTTCTGCCACCTGCCTTGTTAAAAAATAAATCTCATTGTGGGGACCTGCCCCACTATTTATGCCCAAGCAAGCTGTGAGCAGTCCAGGCTGTAGAGTTTACCCCACAGTTGGCTTGTTTTGAGAAGTGAGTCCGACCAAAGCCTACATGACTACATAACACGGCAGCAGAGGTCAGAGTGACTTGCATCCAAATTCCATTCCCAAAATTAGAAATGCTTTGTCGCTTCTCTTACAAGCCTTTCTTATATCAGCAATGTATTCCTAGTAACCACATGTGACCCTCTCACCCTAACCTAATTATAATGTCACCAATAAATATCAACAGCTTTGGCTGGCCAAGGCCTTTGCTGCTGGCTCAAGCACTGACCATCCTGGCTTCCCATTTCTGTCTCTCACTCTTTAATTCTGTCTGTGTATCTTTGTCATAGGACTAAGCAGGAGATTGGGACCCACCTCAGGGATTTCCGATGCCTCATAGTCAGTTGTTCCAGACAAAAATCTCTTCTTGGGAGTTTTTAGTCACATCTGAGAGTTCTAAAATAACATTTTCTATCCTCTGGAGTGTTTTGGGTAAAGGAAAATGGGTAAACTCTAGCATCAGAAAGACAAGATCAAACACATTTGGATGCTTCCTCAACAGCCTGATCTTGGTCAGGTTGTTTCCTGAGGTTCAGGTCCCTCTCTCAGAAGAGACGATCATAGGAGGGTCGGTGTGAAGATTACTGAAATGCACATGTAAGTAGAGTGCATTGCATATGGTGGATGAATAGTGGCTGGAATTATTAGTTACAACTTCAACTGCTTCAGTAGTCTTATAAAACAATGGTCCCCAGCTTTTTTGGCACCATGGACCAAGAAATGGCAGGGTAGGGTAAAGTTTTTTTTTTTAATTGTATGCTTTTGATACATAAAAATTAAATCCCAAACACTGCCTCAGCTCCACCTCAGGTCATCAGGCATTAGATTCTCAAATCATCACATGTTCCGATTAAGGATTCTCTAGGAGCCCACAACCTAGATCCCTCACTTGCACTGTTCACAGTGGGGTTTTGTGATCCTCAGAATCTAAAGCATCCCCATCCCTGCTGATGGGCAGCAGGCAGAGCTCAGCTGGGTGAGGCCAGCACTGGGAGCAGCTATAAATGCGGGAAGCCCAGCTGCACCGCAGGTCGCTAATAGGCCGCCATTGGGTACTGGGGACCTGGCTACAGAACCAACCATTCAACCAGCTATGCCCTGGGTTCCATGTGCGAGCACAGAGCGAAGTTGAAGAGAAACAGATGGGTAAAACACACTCTTAGGGAGTATGCAACCTCCTAGGAGACAGGTGAGAGATTTTTTTTTTAAAGTGTGTAAATGGAACTTGCAAACTCAGTATTTTCTATTTTACTTTTTAAGACTAAACTGACTGAAACCTAAAGAAGTGGCAAGTAGTCTGTGAAAATATCATCATGCTATCATCCATAAAAGTTGCAGCATCTGTTCTATGGATGTTTCATATATTCCCAGCATTGGCTTCCAGCTTTACATACTGAGATCAGAGTAAGTATAATGTTAACCCTGACAGTGCAACTACAAATACCGATAACATGAATGAATAATGCTCTTTCATAACACGGTGCCTCCCTCAAAAGACGCTTCTGATGTTTCCTTGCTGACCAGAAGGCTAGAATTGCTCTTGGCTGCTGTACTGAGGGGCAGTGTGATTCCAAACCTGTTGCTGTTGGAATCACCTAGGGGTCTTTAAAACCTTCCAGGGTCTAGGCCACTTCCCACGCCAGTTAAGCCACAGTCCCTAGAAGCGGACTGTAGGTATCAGTATTCTTTGAAGCAGAGAAGTATGGAATTACTATAGTATTGTTTAACTGCTAAGACCCCAGGCTTTAGACTCAACTGCCCCGACCCAAACGTGGCTCTGTCCTCTAATCTTGGCCTCTCTCCAACTCATGTTCTCGGGCTAACACAGGTTCTTGCCTCACAAGGTGGTTAGGCAAAAGTTAAATAAAGTAGAACATCCTTCCTAGTGTTGCAAAGATAGTAAATACGCAGTAAATGACAGCTCTTGTTCTAAAACTTCAGGAGCTAAGATTTTACTTAAATATAAATTTTTTAAAATGTAAGTAACTGTAAAGTTTACTTATTAAAGAGGTATTTCCTTTTAGGGTTCAAAATATTAAAATAAATATTAGTGAAAGGCACTATGAACATGTACTCATATTTTTGTTGGTCTATCTGTTTACACCCTCCCCTCATTTGAGATTTGTTTACATAAAAACACACATAAATACACTACAATAGGATGAGTCTATCTTTATTTTTTATTTGTTTGGTTTGGTACCGGGTATTGATCTCTGGTCCTTGTGCTTGAGAGGAAGGCAGTGGCACCACTGAGCTAAATCGTCGGCCCAAGATGAGTCTATTTTTAAAATGAACAATGTAAAGAGGGAGATCAAAAAATAGTAGGAGGAGAAAGGGAAGAAAAATGGATGAGGGACGGGGATTTAGTTCAGTGGTTCCGCCACCTGCTTCGCAAGTGCAAGGTCTTAAGTTCGATCCCTGGTAACACACACACACACATACACAAAAGGATGAAACGAAAAAAGAATAAAGCCCAACACAGCATTCCATAGCATCTGAGCATTCTACCTTCACAAGCAAGGACAGTAGCTTTTCTTAATACAGTAGGCCCTCTCTCCCTGTTTTTGCTTTCTAGGGTTTCCAGTCAACCAAAGCCCAACAATATTGAATGGAAAATTCAGAAGTAAAAAATTCTTACGTTTCAACCCATTTTTATTACAATATGTTGTTATAGTTGTTATAATAAACCATATTTCCCTGAAAATAAGACCTAACTGGAAAATAAGCTCTAGAGCTGGTCATTACAGTGGTGATGCCAGTGTCACACAGAAGTTTACACCTCACTAGCGTCTTGCCTGGGTCAGGGGAGCACTACTCTGAGGCTGGGAAGACACCAATAAGCTGACTGGGGCTGGCTTTTTTTTTCTTTTTTTCTTTTTTTTTTTGGTGTTTTGAGACAGGGTCTCACTATGTAGTTGAGACTGACCTGGAACTCACTATGTAGCCCAGGCTGGTCTGGAACTCACAGTGATCCTCCTGCCTCAGCCTCCTGAGTGCTGGGATTACAGGCATTGCCACCATGCCCGGTGGGGCTGGCATTTTTGATCATTATTTTTCAAGGCTGTTAGGTCTTATTTTCAGGGAAACACGGAATTAAGACCGCTGTTGTTATTACTATTGTTACTGATCTCTTACTGACCCTAATTTATACATTAAACTTCATCGTGGCAATGCACACAAGGAAGAAGGATAGTATATGGGTCAAAACAGAGGTTACCAGCCAGGTGTGGTAGAGCACACCTGTAACCCCAGCACTCGGGAGGCTGAGGCAAGCGGATGGCTGTGAGTTCGAGACCAGCCTGGGCTATATAGTTAGTTCCAGGTCAGCTTCAACTACATAGTGAGACCCTGTCTCAAAACAAACAAACAAACGAACAAACAAAAACAGAGGTTACTGTATATGCATGTCTAACAAAAACTCCTCTATGAGACACTTTCACAGTTATTTGCTTTTCCCAATAAAAACTGATCGAGGAAAATGTATTGGCCTGAAACAACCAAAATAAATGCAAGTGTGGGATAATTACAGAGCTCTCTCTACCAAAACCAGCACTTAAAATGGGAAGGGAAGAGGCAAAATTTTTTAAAAAATGGAATTGGTAATTATTCTTGGGAACATGATCTTAAAATTGTTGAGTGTTGTTCAAAGCAAGCTTTAAACACTATTTTAAAAAGCAAAGCATAACACAGTGACACATGATAAACACATAACAAATGAGAGAACATAATAATTGTCAAGATAAAGTATACCCAGGGGACATTTTCCATAGGTTTCTAGTGTTAAGTGACTTGAATGGGGTGTGATGGCTTGTCCCCCATTTCCAGTAACAGCATCAGAGGCCTATCTTACTCTTAGTAAGATAATGGAGCCGGGCACAGTGGCACACACCTGTAGTCCCAGCACTCTGGGAGGCTGAGGCAGGAGGACTGCAAGTTTGAGCCCAGCCTCCCCAATTTACCAACTTAGTAAGACTTTGTCTCAAAACTAAAAATTTCGAAAGGGCTAGGGATATAGCTCTGTGTGAAGGCCCTGGGTTCAATCCCCAGTACTGAAAGGGACACAAACAAACGAACAAGCAAAAAAGAATGAGAGATGATTGTGTGTGGAGTTCCTGATTACATTGGGCTTAATGCCCAGGTCCCTGTCTGGACTGAGATTTGTTTATTTCTGTCCGTATTATTTCTTCTCGTGCATAAATGCCTTGGGAAAGGTCTGCTTTGTTCTTGTGTCCTGCACCCTGCAGTGGACACAGCTGGGCAGTGGTCTTGCCCGCCCCCCACTGCAGCAGACATCCTCAGCACTCTGTCCCAGCACTCCCTGTGACACAGACTCCCATAGTGCCTCGCGCTCACTGAGCCCTCTGCCTCGCCTCTGGCTTCCGCCTCTCCATCCCCCCCCCACCCCCAAGCAGGCAGTGGTGAAGAGAAGGGTGTGGGGCCTGGGATAATCCCCGCTCCTCTGTACACATCACCTCTGTACGCATGACCTCTGATGAGTCGCTTAATTCCTCTGTGCCTCAGTTTCCTCAACCGTAAAATGAGGACTTGAACAGTGCTTACTACAGCGTGTTGTCTTACAAACCAAACAAGGCCGTGATAAATGTTAGGGTGCTCAAAGATCATAAGTGGCTGCGCTCAGTAACTCCCAAGCGGATTAGAAGTACAGAGGAATGTCCGCGAGGTGAGGGGGGGACACCAGGGATTGAACTCAGGACTTTGCACTTGCCAGGGACGCACAGTGCCACCGAGCTAAATCCCCGGCCATCTTTTCATTTTAAACTTTGGCATTGAGAAGGGCAAAGAGAGTCAAAGTCCCTGTCCTGCCTCACGCAGCTTAACTTTGAGGCAGAAAGACAGACAAGAAGCAAGCAAAGGTTTCAGGCAGTGGTCAGGGAAGTAAGGAAATTAGCTGATGTGCCTGGTAAGGTGGCAGGAAGGGGTGCCTAGTTCAGGGAGAATACTGTAGTGAAGAAAGAGCCTTGTGGAGGAAATGACACCTGAACTGTGAAAAGACAGACAAGAAAGTGCCACACATACCATGATCCAGAGGAGAATCTGAGAGGGTAACAGCTAAGACAGAAGCTGCTGGTACAAAGGCCCTGTGGTGGACTTGAACAGGAGGTGTATCGGTTGGGGTGGCTGGGTGGAATCAGAAAAGGACAGCAGGATTCCTGGTTGGATTGGATCACCTAGAGCCCTTGGAGTTCTGTTTATATCCTAAGGGAAACAGGAAGAAGCCACTGGAGGATGGGGAGCAGGATGATTGATGATTAAGAGCACCTTCCTATAAGAGGCCTTCAGAGCTTTACCGCTGTGCTTCTTCCTTTCAGGGTTTGGTTTTACTCCGCAGAGCCCAAGCCCCAGGGCTCTCCTGGGAAACGGGCCAAGCGGGCTGGGCCCTGCGGGGAAGGCTGCCCTCTGCTGGAAACCGCGGAGTGCACAGCCGGAACACAAGAAACGCCTAGTGGCGGGGAGGGCTGGGGATTTAGCTCAGTGGCGCTGTGTCTGCCTGGCAAGTTCAAGGTCCTGAGTTCTATCCCCAGTACCGAGAAGAGAGGGGGAGAAAAAGCGTATGTCATCTGTGCTCGCTTCAGCAGCACACATGGGGGTGGGGGTGGGGCTCGGCAGGCGCTGACTTCTTAGAATCTGTATCTAGGGACAATCAGGGAGCTTCTGACGAGGAAGACCAGCGGCCGGGCCGCATGACTACACCCACCAACACGGGGATCTCGCTGAGACAATGTGCCAAGCTGCCTGTGGGACCTGCCGCTGTCCACTCCTGTTCACACCTCTGCTAGACACAGCTCCCCCACGGAGGGTTGAACCCAGACCCTCACACGGAGCTACATCTCCAGCCCGTTTTTTAATTTTTAGTCAGGATCTTGCAAAGTCTCTAAGCTGCCCAGGATGGGCTGGAATTTAAGATCCTCCTGCCTCGGCCTCCCAGAGTTCTCGGTTACAGCCATGAGCCACGTCCTGGTAGACCCAGCTCCTACCTGGTGCTCCGCAATCCAGTAGTTAGTTCCGCGGCTCACGGTCATCTGGGAGAGAGAAGTTGGAGAGGGATTTGCTCACAGGTGAGATGGCAGAGGCACCCAGAGCAAGAGCGGTTAGCCTAAGACGCCTCTTCGAACTCTTGCTCAAAAGGGCATAATGACAAGCTGACTGTCCGGACATACAGCACACTGTGCTGCTCTCACAACCCTGTCTCCAAAGACATCTTACTCATCTATGGCTCAGTGCCTATCTATGCCCTGAACACATTAAGTGCTTGATAAATTTAACAATTACAGTGATGGTGAGGGGATGACAGTTTTAAGATCAACAGAATAATGGGGCCCACTGTACAGAATTTGCACACAGCTTGGGTGAGTCATCCTTGCAGCCCAAAAGAATCAGAAGAGGCCTTTGTAGATGGTCAGTAAATGCGGGTAGAATGGGCAAAGGTACACTGACTAAATAGTGCCTCACGTTTACACCACTGCATGTGACAGTCCTTTAAGATAGGGTCTGCCAGTGCACAATTGGTCATCTAAAATGAAAGACATTTCTCAGATGAAGAATTAGAGATAGCAAATAAATATATGAAAAATGTTCAACATCCCTGGTCATTCATGAAATGCAAATTAAAACGCTGAGATTCCACCTCACCCCAGAAAGAATAGCTGCTATCAAGAAATCAACCAATAACAAATGCTGGTGGGGTTGTAGGGAAAAAGGAACCCTTCTCCATTATTGGTGGGAGTGTAGACTGGTGCAACCACTATGGAAATCAGTGTGGAGATTTCTCAAAAAACTAAAACTAGAGGCTCCGTTTGACCCAGCTATAACTCTTCTTGGTATCTTCTCAAAAGAATTAAAAGTATCATACCACAGTGAAATACGCATACCCATGTTTATAGTGGCACAATTTGTTTAGCTAGATCTTGGAAACAGCCCAAATGCCCATCAACTGACAGTGGATAAAGAAGATGTGGCTCTTTCTTACTATGCAGTACTACTGTTATCTGCCATAAAGCAGGATGGGCTTCAGGCATTTATAGCTAATTGGATGTACCCTGAGACCATACTCTTAAGTGAAATAAACCAGACACACATGTTTAAATACCACACTGCTTCTCTGGTATGAGAAACTGGAAGTGGAAATAAGGACTGAAATGTATAATGGATGTTGAGAAGTAGAAAGTGTTCAAATGGAAAGGTACACAAGGAAGGAGGGATGGAGAAAAGATGGAAGGAATAAGAAAAAAAGTAAAAATAGAAGGAAAGAATGGAAACAAAGCTTCTGTCCATAGGGAAGGGAAGGGGCTTGAGGGGGGGAATGAGATAAAATAAAATTTATAAAAAAAGAAAAGAAAAAGAAAAACAATAAATACAGGGTCTGGTTAAGTCACTAAATTGCCCAGAGTGGGCCTAAACCTACAATCAATCCTCCTGCCTCAACTTCCCAGTGTACTGGGATTATAGTTTCCCCACTTTTTAAAAATATGGGTTGAGGGGTTAGGGATTTAGCTCACTGGCACCACGCCTGCCTCAAAAGCACAAGGTCTTGAGTTCGATCCCCCGCACTGGAATTCATTCATTCATTCATTAAAATGCGGGCTGAGACCTTGACGATAGGATGAGATACAGGGTCCTGAGAAAACACAAGCACGAAACAGAGGCAGCAACAACGCAGGCTCGAAGCGGGGCAAAGATGATGATGATGGTGTCAGAGGAACAGAAGGAAGCAGTGGCGTAGAGTGGGCTGGAGGGGCAGGGGCTGGCGCCAGGAGCTTGAGGTGCTCTGAGACTCCCGAAAATGTTTGAGTTCAGCTGCCACATGTGGGGATGCACATCTGTAATCCCAGCGTCAGGAGGATGAGGCAGGAGATCACCATGATTTCGAGGCCAGCCTGGGCTACGTAGTGAGACTCTGTCTCAAAAAAACAAACAAAAAAAATAAAGCTTGAGTTGATTCTCTGGTCAATGGAAAGCCACAGGAAGGACCAAAGGGAAAAGGCATGATCTTACTCGGGTTTTTAAAGTATCCACTCTGGCTGGAGTAACAAAATGACTGCAGGGGATGAGAACACAAGCAGGGAGACTGCTGAGAAATTAAGTCAGGAGCCACTGTAATGGGGGTGCTGCACAGGAAATGAATGGGCTCCAGAAATGTTCAGGAGGTTGAGCTAACAGCTTTCACTGAGTGAGGGTGAGGAAGGAGGAATCGGGGAAGAACAATGGTCTGTCTTTAGCTTGAGCAACTGGATGCTGTTTTGTTATATGGGAAAACTGAGGGCAGAGCAAGAGGAGGAGGAAAAATCAAGACTTCTATTACAAAGCCTACTGCATTTGAGGTGCCTATGGGGTATCCAAATGGAGATGTCCACTTGGAGAATGGAATGCAGATATAAAAACTTAGGAAGCAGCAGCAGAGAACTCCTTACAGCCACAAGTATGGCTGTGACCACCCAGAGAAAAGGCAGTGAATAAAGAGACAAAGGACCAGAATTTGGTAAAGACAGAGGTCATTGTGACCTCATTAAGAGCAATGTCAGCTAAGAGAAGAGATGAAAACAGCCAAGATTTAGGTGGGTCTCAAGAGAATGGAAAAAGAAGACATGGGCATAATGACTACAGACAACTATTCTGAGAAAAATTTCCTTTAGAGAAAAAGGCCAGCATGATAGCACACACCTGTAATCCAAGCACTCAGGAGGCTGAGGCAGGAGAACTGCCATGAGTTCAAGGCTGGCCTGAATAACATAGCAAAAGCCTATCTCAAAAAATAAAAAAGGAGAAAGATAAAGTAATATCTGAACAAGTACATGGGGCTAAGGAAGGTTTGTGTTTGTTTTTTTAGATATGAGTTATTGTGCATATTTGTATGCAGATAGGATTGACCCAGTAGAGAGAATGCAGTGAGGGAAAGAAAGGGGCTAATCTTAGGAGCAAAGAGCTTAAATTCCACAGGATGGGATTCAATATAGAGACTGAGGAAATTGTCTTTAATAAAAGTAAGGAGAGGGCTGGAGATTTAGCTTAGTGGTGCTGCCACCTGCCTTGCAAGCACAAGGTCCCGAGTTCTATCCTTGGGACCAAAAAAAAAAGTAAGGAGAATTCACTCACTATTAACAGGAGAAAAATAAAGTATTTATGTACAATGCTGGTAATTTGGTAGATTCCAAGATAGAAGTACATGAAAATCTTTTGTGATTTCTTCTATTCTCACTGATGAAAAGTGTGAAGTTTTCAGCCATGAGTGAAAAGGGAGGTAGGAATTTTGAGAGATGTGAACCATGATTTCCAGTTCATCTGGAAATGAATTGACTACCAAACAGCCACTGAGCCTCACAGAAGCTCAGGTTGTAAATTTAGTGCACACAGTTGTCTGCTTTACAAGTTAAGGAGTTTTGAAAGTGAGTGATTGTATTGGTGGACCACGAAAGAAAAGGTGAGTAGAGAGAAGGCATAGGCAGTGTATTATGAAATAGTAGAATCAATGGATTAGAGGTGACTTTGAAGCTGAAATTTTGGCAAAAATGGGACATAGAAGAGTGAGCTACAAAGATAGGGCGTGGTTAGAGATTAGCGTGCTAGATTGTAGAAATGGTACAGCAATTCACACACACACACACACACACACACACACACACACACACACACACACACCCCGGGATGAGGTGTGGTTCCCTAAGGTGGGCTGAAAGACAACATCCTTCCAAGTAAGGACATCAAAGAACTGAGGAGCCAAGTGGGTTATTCATGGGAAATCTGGACTCATGATGCCTGTGTGCTGGTGGAAAGTCCAGAAACTAGAGCAGTTTCACCGGGTGAGCTGAGGAGAGAATGGCAGGAGAGGCAGTGGATCAGCTCTCCTGACAACTTCTGCAGTGAAGAACAGAAAGATGGCGATGGTGGTGCGGAGGGAGGTCAGGAAGGAACAGCTGAGGTAAGAGGGTGGACGGATTGCTGGGTTGAACTAAAGTCAAGGCTTTGTGAGGAAGTACGGTGGCAAGAGCAAGAGTCCAGGAAGTGGAAGTTGTGTGGGAGCAACTGCAAGGAGAGAACACGAATTTGAGGCTGGGCAAAAAGGAGCGAAGGAGAGCATGTGATAAAAACTGGTCAGACTGAAGGGCCACTGTGGACAAAGAATTGTTCTGGGTTGGGTCTTTAGTGAGCTGATGCAGTTGAAGTTTGGGTTTGTTTGTTTGTTTGAGACAGGGTCTCACTATGCAGCTCAGGCTGGCCTTGAAATCACTATGGAGCCCAGGCTGGCCTCAAAGTCACAGCGATCCCTGCCTCAGCTTCCCAAGGGCTGGGATTACAGGTGTGCACCACCACACGTAAGGTCCCTGATACCTTTGGAACTTGGTGAGGACTGAGGAGATGGCACTCAGGCACACTCTAAATATTTGCTCCAGGAGTGCTTTGTTTTTCCAAGTGCCCGTGTGTCACTGACAAAAATACCCTCCCTTCAGCGAAAAGGAGAAATGATATAACAAAACTTAAAAGTAATAATAGGAAAGCACCTCCCAGGGGATGCCATGATTAGCCGCCGAGGAGAATTTACTTCCTTTGGGAAGTAAAAACAGTTCATTGGACAGCAAGGGCGTCAACAGGTGGCAGCCAAGGAAGTAGAGATTCTGAGTCCGTCATTATCAAAATGTCTGTCTCCCATGGCTCCCGCTAGATGACACAAGCGCAAGGTTCCTTTAAAGCCCAGCAAACTGCAGCGGGCGAACCTCCTCGCGGACGTCCAGCCTGGCTGAATGGGGCTCTGGGGAGGGGACACCTACAGCTCAGGGAAGACAGGTGGAGGCCAGGTGGGCATCTGGCGATCAGAGACGGACAGATCCTTGGCGCGGTGCTGGGAAACAGCTCGGCCTCGCGGGGCTCCCAGGGCTTGTTGGGCACCCAGGACTCACTGGACTCACAGGGTGCCTCGTGTTCGCCGTCCTGGGGCCATGTGGGGGGCCCACAGGGCTCGGGGGGTCTGTGGGAGCCGGGGGACTGCCCTGATTGCTGCCCTTTATCGCCCTCGCGTCCGTCGTCCGGCTCTCTGGCCTCCTCGGTCTCCTCCTCCTCTCCCTGGGACTCCCGAAGCTCGGAGTGCAAGTCGAGGATCCTGAGCACCAGGGGCTTCTGGAAGACTTTGGAGCAAGTGGACGCCTCTGTTGTGCTCTGCCCATCCATAACCGCAGAGAGCAGGGACGAGCCTGAAAGCGCTAGGTCCTCCATGCATCAGAAGTTCCCTTCAACCTCCGCCACGGGCCGCCGCCGGGCTCGGATCGCCTGCCACCACGGAGAGGGGGCGCCCCCCCCGCCACTGGGCGTGGCCTGTTTGTCGTGTGTCCCGCCCACTGGGGGCGTGGTCATAGAGACAGGCCTGCTGGTCGTTTGTACGCTTTCTGTCTAGGACAGGAGGCCTCATTTCCCACCCTCGCCCTCCTCACCCAGTAAGTTGTAGGCTCGCTGGTTTATGTCACAGAAAAGAATCGCAGGACACCATCAGTGACGGGCACAGAATCAAATACGCAGAGAAAGCAGCATGCAGGCCCTCAAAGACAGGTGTGCTGTGACCTGGGGTTGGAGAAAAATATATGACGGACGATCGAAAAATACAGTGAATCGCTAAACTTTTAAAATTGTATTACAATAAGAAGAGCAGTAAGGCCGGGGATGGCGCCGCACTTGCCTGGCAAGGGCAAGGTCCTGAGTTTGATTCCTGGTACCGGGAAAAAATTTAAAGCACCACAGTAAGAAGCACGTTGCCATTTATCTCCTTCAAAGTACTCCCCCTAGCTTCGAACACATTTATCCCATTATTCTTGCCACTTTCTTAAGCAGTTCTGGAAGTGATTTTAAAAAATAACAACAAAAACACGATGAACGCCAGTCCTTCCAGTGGAAAGGAGGGTTCATCAAAACACGATGTCCTCATCCATCTTACCAGATCTGGTACCGCGTGACTTCTGGCTCTTCCCCAAAGTCAAAGTGCCCATGGAAGGTGGTTTTGAACCCATTCAGGACACAGAGGCGGCCAGGACAGGGCTAAAGACATGAGAGAGAACCTCTGAGCTGCTTCTGAACCACGGGGTAAGTGTGTTCCAAGGGGGCAGGAGGATTCTGAGAGGATAAGTGGCAATTTATCTTTTACTGTAATACATTTTCAAAGCAAAGGTATTTGTTACTCAATCACACCTCCTGTGTGTTCCTGGAGGTATCATTTAAGAGGGATCTAAGATGTTTTGCCTAAAAACATTTTTTGACCCTCTTGAATCTGTTTCTTTATTTGACTGTCAGGTCTCTGCCCTTAATCTTAAGAACTTGGTTAATTTATGGACTTAGTACCTTTAAGGGTTCTGGCTGGAGGGCCTGGAAGAAAAAACAATCTTAGGGAGCATAAATGAGCTAAGGAGTAAAGACATGGAGTGCAAATGGATACTCGAATAATTCTGTGTCTGGAAGTTACAATTTTATAATTTTCTTATGATTAAAGTATGTTATGTGCACGTACAAATCTCCAAAATGAATCTTGGTAATCTGTATAAACAGCACGTACTGATAAAAATATGGAAACACTAATTTTAAAATTTAAGTACCATTTTTAAATTACAGTTTTCCTTGTCTCCTTTCCTCCTATCTTCAATCTGTCAAAGTACATATATGGTAAATCTAAGGACACCTTTTGCACATTACCGAGTATGAGTGGACGATAGTTTGTCTTATAGATACAAAGAAAAAGTAAAAGAAACATTTTGGTTTGTGGATATTATCTGGAGTGGAAGTAGGAAATTCATCTTAGTATATGGGTACGTGAATCAAGAAATCGCCTTCAGATTCACTTTGATGTAGACCTGGCACTATTACACAGACTCAAGAAGTAGCCCCTGAAAATTTGGAAAAAGGAGAATTAAAGTACCCTCAGAAAAATGTTAACAACCTGTACACAGTCAGGGAAGAGTTATGTAAATTTACCTTTAAAAAGAAGATGGCCCCAAAGTCAGTACAGGAAGTCTACCGATATGTGAAAGGCCTTTAAAAATATCCAGTGAACGGATGTCAACCTGCCACAGATTAAAATTAGACCCTTATCTTTCACCATGCACTAAATTAAAATCCAAATGGATTAAAAATCTAAATATTAAAACAGAAACATTAAACTTGCTGGAAGGTAAGTTAGGCAGAACTCTGGAAGACATTGGTATAGGAAAAGACTTTATGAACAAATCCTCAGTAGCACGGGAACTAGCAGAT
>NW_022900947.1:42734881-42737611 GCF_012274545.1 Fukomys damarensis | reverse complement strand
GAAAGGAGCTAAAGGTGTAGGGAAGGTGTGATGGGTAGGGGAAGAGTAAAAAGGGAAAAGAAAAAAATGTGAGAGAATGAAAAGATGAAAATAAAGTGTTTGTAGATGGGGAGGGGAGGAGGGGGTGAAGGGAGGGCAGAGGTAAGGGGAAAAAATGAGAATCAAGACTTGTTATGTAAAGGTACATGATCCCAACAATGAATGTAACTGTACTGTGTCCCTAAAATGTACCAATAAACTCAATAAAATTAATAAATAAAAAAATATATATCCAGTGAACATACCAGTGGGACAAGGACTGCAGCTAAAAGTGAGTACACGAGAGGAGTCATATAGGCTGTGCCCATCATAAACTTCAGAGGGTGGGGCCTGGGGTGTAACTTAGTGGTAGAGGGCATGTGACATGCAGGCAACTGCCTGACATGAC
This sequence comes from Fukomys damarensis, assembly GCF_012274545.1. NCBI lineage: Eukaryota > Metazoa > Chordata > Mammalia > Rodentia > Bathyergidae > Fukomys > Fukomys damarensis. The sequence continues at coordinate 42,737,184 of NW_022900947.1, read as the reverse complement.
CCAGCTGCTCAGGAAGTCTGCCTACTGGGAGGGATTACTGATGAACTCTAGTGGTCCACATCAGTTATACACTGGCATTCTGGTTTTTATAGAACAATTTTATGGATCTGACTACTGTTCTTCCTGAGGGAAAATATTTCTTTGAGACAGACTCTCAAGTCGATAAATTGCCCAGCCTGGGCTCAAACTTGCAATCTTCCTGTCCCAGCCTCCCAGACTGCTGGTATTACAAGCGTGCACCACCACTCCCAGCTAGGAATCAATTTTGATTCTCCTTTTCTGTCTCACCCTCCCCATAGTCAGTGCCTCTGCAACTACAGTTAATCCTACAAACATGTCTTTAACACACCCTCTTCTTTCCATGCCCAGTCCCCAACCCCGAGCCCAGGCCACTACCATCTCTAGATTCTCTGATGGTTCCCAACTGGCCTCTGGCCCCTGTCTCTGCCCACCTCAGTCATATACTCCAAACTATTTTTCAAAAGACTTCAGGCTTTGCACATACTCTGGTCCTTTTCTTTCTCCCTCTAGTTGACTTTGGGCCACTCCATTCTTGCTCTCTACCTGGCAGCTTCCCTGTTCTTCTCTAATTTGCCAGGCTCTTTCCCATTTCCCTCTCCCCTCACCTGTTCCACTTCCTGGAGCCCACCTCACCTCACACTTCACACTTTGGCCCTTTTTATCCTTTAGTGTTCAGTTTAAATATTACCTACTCATTGAGGTCTTGTCAGCCCACATTATTTTAAATGTTCCCACCATTATTTTCTATTCTGGTTTTTTGCTTCACTATAACCTGTAATTATTTCTTCTGCTTGTTTATTTTTCTGTGTCTTGCCCCAGCTTAGAATGTAAGCTCCTTAAGGACAAGGACCTGTAATGTTCTAGTCCCTAGTGTATTCCTATACCAAGGATAGTGAATGACTTTGGATAACTCTCATTATTTCCCTTGTTTTCCTGCCTAGCATCTATTTCCTCTTCTGAAAACAGAACCTCCATTCTGTGGTAAGTTTTCCAAGGGGTAAGCACCACCTCCTGAGGCCTGCTGGGAAGACTGCCAGTGAGACAGCCTCTTAGTGGACTCATTGAGTGCCATTTCCATTAGACCCGTCTGTGACGTACCTGAGTCACTAGCTAGCCTGAGAGTCACTAGCTAGCATTTCCAGGGTAGGATGCCTGCTTTATTCATTCCCAGCATCAAGCAATGACAGCCTTGTTGGCACTCAGTGACTGTTTCCTGAAATACCAACTCCCTGCCATGCCTGGTGGCACATGCCTTAATCTCAGCACTCAGGAGGCTGAGGCAGCAGGAGAGCTAGCTGTCAGTTTGAGGCCAGCCTTGGCTACATAGTGAGTTCAAGGTCACCCTTACTACATAGCAAGACATTATCTTGGAAAAATTTTTTAAAAAGAAATACTCCAGCAACAACATTTGTTGCTAAAGTGAAGAATATAAAGTAAAACATGAGAAAAAAATACTGAAAAGGACGAACAAAGATATCATCCCCCATCCTGAAAGATTTCAATATCACTTTGATAAAAAGCACCCAGGAAATTTTGTGTGCTCTTGACACTTTTAGAAAACAGGGAGCAGAGTGCAAGCAATCCGAGTTTGGGCCTGGGAGTGGTCTGTACCAGACTTGATCCTTTTACAGGGAGAAGACCAAACTGGCTAAGGGGTACATTCATGAAAATCCTTGGGACAGAAGTGAAACTCCAGGTTTTCTGACAATCCTGAATCAATGTGTGACCCAACATCCATAGTAGGCAAAGAAAGTTTGACATCAGACAGTGGCAGCTGTGAGGAGCACCAGTGAACCTCAGTCGTGCAGCAGCACTAGCTACTGGCCTGGAGGAGGCCCAGAGAACTCTCAAGTGTCCTTGTGCACGTGCACATACCCTTAAGATGAGTTCCATTCTGTATTGTGATGACCTAAAACTTCAGAGGCAGCTGTTGCTACATTGAGGGTTAACCATCTTCACCATATTTGGCTCTTCACCTTGCTACTTTTTTTTTTGGTACCGGGGATTGAACGTGGGACCTTGCACTTGCAAGGCAAGCAGTGGAACCACTGAGCTAAATCCCCAGCCCCCACTTTGCTACTGTAAAAGGACAGATTTATGGGATTTAGCCTTGTAAGTACAAGGTCCTGATTTCAATCCCGGTACCATTAAAAAAAAAAGGATGGATTTACAGACCAAAATCACTTTTCAAATATATATTTTTAAATCCAGGCAAAGCACAGTTGAAAGTTGGAAAGAGTCTGTAGATAAATATAACTATAATTCTTTTTTTTTTTTTTTTT
>NW_022900947.1:42726542-42734738 GCF_012274545.1 Fukomys damarensis | reverse complement strand
AAAAAAAAAAAAAAAAATTGAACTCAGGACCTTGTGCTTACAAGCCAGGCAGCAGAGCCACTGAGCTAAATCCCTGGCCCTATGGCTATCATTTTTACAAAACATTTCTAATGAGAAAAGTTTTATCTATATATAAATCAGGCATAATGGTGTATTCCTATAATCCCAGCACTATGCAGGCTGAGGCAGGATTGCTTCAAGTTTGAGGCCAGCCTGGGCTACACAGTGAGTTCAAGGCAAGCTTGAACTACACAGTGAGACCCTATTTCAAAAAACCAAAAATTTTAAAAGATTAAAAAAAATGCCCACTGATTCCTCTGGTAATATAACACACACCTAGGGTGGTAACCAACCCAACTCCATCTTGAACCTCACCACCATTGTGTACTCAGACTTAGGCAAAGCACCCCAAACCCCCGCATCCTGATTGGCAGAAAACTTGCTGTGGCTGCAGGATGTTGTGTAGCTCACCTCGCTCACTCCCCACTAACCAGGCATGGTTTTGCTTCTGTAAAATTCCACTTGCTCTCCCCTTTAGTCCTCCCCAACTGAAAGCATGATTTAAAAGGAGAAATCAAACCACTTCTCAGTGCCAACAGATCTTTCCAGGCACTAGCCTCTCTCGGACACCAGCTTTGAATAAAGGGACTCAAATCTGACTCAGAGTGTAGCATATCTCTAAAGTTCCCACTCACTCAGGTGGAACACTAGAAGATAAGATTTTCTTAAGTCTCCCTGAATGCAAGTAATTCTATTTCTCTATGAGTTTGTTTGTTTGTTTTTTTCTTTTTGAGACAGGGTTTCTCTACGGAGCCCAGGTTGGCTTTGAATTCATAAAGCAGAACTTAGAGAAAATCAGTTATTTCCTAGCCTTAAGCAGTCTAGGATGCATTCACTCTTGGACTCCTTCTCCCCATAATTGCTGACCTTTCCTCTGCTACAGATAGAGTGAATAGCAAGATTCTTTGCTAGCAAAACCCTGTGATGTCCTGGTTTCTTAGGAATCTGACTTCTTACAAGGCCAACCTCTGCTCTGGTATTGATAATGTAAATAATCACACCCCGTAAATGGAGTCCTGTGACATTTCAGGAGCTGTTTTCCCTCAGAAAATACAAATAAGGCTGGCAACTGTGTTCCTGTAAACAAGTTCCTATGACATTCTGGAATATCTTACATCTGTTAACTTGCAAAGGCTAAGCTGTAAAAATGTCACTGAGTAAAATCACCGCCTTTGTCTCATTTTTGCAGCAACTCCTTCAAAAACTGTATAAACACTGGAGTCTTTCTTTGTTCATGGCTCAGCCCTTTGTACACAAGTCCAGCCATAATTGGTATGCACCTAAGATCCTGGAATAAAATCCTTCTGTTTCCCAGTGGTCTCCTGTCTCTTGAATTCTGAAACACTGATGCCTCAGCTTCCCAAGTGCCGTGATTACAGGGCTATGCCATCACACCTGGCTCTGTCCTGTAGTATTAATGGGTCTATTTAAAGATAAAACATTTGGAATTTTACTAAATAGGAGAAAGATCATTGAAATGTTTTAATGTAAGTTTAATGTCATTTAAAAAATCACAAACAGATGAAGGCTTACTAATGTTCACTGACTTTTACTGATTGAAAATCATAATCCCAGAGCTGAGGGTATAGCTCAGTGATAGAGTGTATGTTTAGCTAAGTCAATCTCCAGTCTGCCCAGAAAAAAATAAAAAGCAAAAAGGTCCCTAAGTCCTCTCAAATATCCTGTTTTACAAATATTTTTATAGTTCAAAATATAAGTGGATTAACAAACACAAGGTCCTGAGTTTGATCCCCGGTACTGAAGAAAAAAAAAAGGATCAAAATTTAAGTGGATACTCATAATGAATTAGTGTTGTCTTTGTGTACACGCCATGCAGTAAACAAACAGGAAATGGCTTATCTTTTATTTGAAGGTGAAAACTTTGACTTCAGGCCTGCTGTGCAGTGTTCCCTGAGGACATTTAGCAGCTGAGGCCACAGTGGGCCTGGGCCCAGTCAAGGCCCGGTGGCAGCCAGGTGTGCTATCAGGTCTTTGGCATCTTCCATGATGGAGGGGATCTCAGTGCTGGTCTTGGTCACTTGAGTTCCAAACAAGAACAGCTTCCTGTCATTTCCCACCTCAGACAGTGCCAAGGCTTCGTGGATATCTGTAATGTCATAGGCTGCTTCCAGATCCTTCACCAGGGTGGAAAAAGAATAGGAAACAGTTGGTTATTTGGAAACCCTGTTGGATACACTTATCACTCTTATTTGTTGCTCCCAATGACTCCACCATTTTAATGCAACGTGTTACTCGAGCATTATGACCACAGCGATTGCTAAAATATAAATATTTTCATTCAGAATTATGCCAACATTTACAAGTTTATCAAAAAGGTGTTTTCTAGAATCAAGCTGAGCCAACATAATACCTTAATTTTTGAACAGTGCTATTGATCTACTTTTAATTTTGCTTTGCCATTCTCCTTCTTATCTTCTTAGATAGTTTTTGTATAGATCGTATTTTATTGATTTTATAGCACTTGCTACTGTGTTTTCTTTTCTAATCATTATTTCTACTTAACAAAAAATGTATATCAGAAGGGAGACAGAGAAAGGACCAGTGAGGAAACTAATTTAGAGAAAGGGATGGTAAGAGGGGGATACCAAGAGGGGCAAAAGACATAAAAATATGGAAAAGGCTTAAAAAGGGAAACTCCCAGGAAGAGGCAGAGATGCCCATGTTGGTGCTGTGTGCCATGGTCCACACTCTTAGAGATCAAAATGGCAAGGTCAGTGCATGTTTCTGTGCATCTCATAATACATACATTTCATAAATACAGAAGTACATATGCAAATGACCTCTGATATTCCTTTATGTAAGTTATTTTTCAGTCTTCTGCACAAATTTTGGCATTTTCAATTCTAAAACTGCATTGGTAATTAGCTTTTTGCTTTTGTTTTACAGCATTCTTTTGTTTTTGTTTTGAGAAAGGGTCTTCCTATGTTGTGCACGTCCATGTCATGAACTCTGGGGCTCAAGCAGTCCTCCCACCTCAGCCTCAGGAGTAGCTAAAACTACAGGAGTGTGCCATTGTGCCTGCCCAGCCAGGTGATCATCTTTACATCTCTGGAAACCACCCAATATTGAGGTCCCCCCCCCATGTACCAATAAAACCTAGCAAATTCTATCACTGAGAGCCCGTGAGACTCTTCCAGATGTGCTACACATGGCCACTGGTTAGGGCTGGCTACCCTCTGGGTGTTGGTAAGCACAATATAGTGTCTGCTTGAAACTTGACCTCAGTTAGTGCTAGAGCCTGTAGGAAAGTTTTCCAACAGTGCTCATGGATCCAGTAACACAAGGACCATGTCTCGGGTTAATAAGCTCACTGACGGAATTGGAAAGGAATAGGGAAAAGGTGTAAGATAGGAGGAGGGCCCTTTGTAATGATATAGCACACAAGTGTAAATACAAATACAAATGTAAATATTTACATACTTCTTAATAGGTCATAACTCATAAAGATAATAAATATCTTTTGAAAACCAGTATCTAATTACTTGAACTTGAGTTGGCTAAAAGCACAAACTAAATATTTTGGCCAAAAAGTGCATTAAATTGAAATATCCACGTCTTTAATCATTAAGACCCAGCAACAGGTACCCACATGACCATGAATGGCTCTGTTTATTCAGTTTGTTAGAGACAGACACTATTATGTTTTAGATCTAAAATGCTCCCACAGAGCTGGGGATTTAGCTCAGTGGTTCCACCGCTTGCCTCAGAAGCACAAGGACCAGAGTTTGAACCCTGGAACCAAAAATAAATAAATAAATAAATAAAATAGAATGCTCCCCCAAAGTGCCATGCGTTTGGAGGTGGGGACTGGCTGGTGGAGGGAGGGTCTCCGGGCTGTGACCTGGAAGGGTGTGTTCTCACCCCCAGCTCCTCCCTTCTCTCTGCTGTCTGGCTGCCAGGGTTGAGTGGTCTGCCAGGCTGATCGGCCCTGAAGCCACCAACCAGGACTGAGCCCTCTGACAACAGTGAGCAAAATAACCCTCTCCTCCTTAAGCTGTGGGTGCCTGATGCTTGGTTCCAAGGATAGAAAAGTGGCTAATATAAACGCAAACCACAAAAGAAAGCGCCAGCAAATTTGGCAAAAATGGAAAAGCAAAGTAAAACAATATGCCACCAGGATACTGGAGAAGGTGTATTCACATGTACACGTTCCTCTAAATCTTTGTGGTTTCCCTCTTCTTGCTTTCTTTTTTTTTCTTTCTTTCTTCTTTCTCATTCTCCCTCCCTCCCCTCCTCTCCCTCTCCCTCTCCAGCAAGGGTACAAGGATTGAATCCAAGGCCTTCACACTGAGTCACATCTCTAGCCCTTTTTAAAATTTTGAAACAAGTTTTCGCTAAGTTGCTAAATTCCCCAGGCTGGGCTCAAACTTCCTGTCTCAGCCTCCAGGAGTAGCATGTGCCACCACACGGTTTTCTGTGTTCCTTCCCTTTCTCCATTTTCTTCTCTTCTCCTCAAATCTCCAGTCCTCTCTTTTCTCCTCACCTTCCCTCCTTTCCTCTCTTCCTCTCTTTCTTTCTCAGGGCTTTGTACATGATAAACATGTGCTCTACCATTGAGCTACACCTCCAGCTCTAAATCTTTGTAGTTTATGGCATTGTATGTGCTCCATGTAAGCCACATGTGGTGGCACATGACTATAATCTCAGCACTTTGGGGAGCTGAGACAGGAGGATTGCAAATTCAAGCCCAGCCTAGGCAGCTTAGTGACTTAATGAGACCTTGTCTCAAAATAAAAAGGGTCTGGCAGTGTAGATCAGTGTGAAGGCCCTGGTTCAATCCAGTGTATAAAACAAAGCAAGAGGCTCATTGAGCTGGGCACAGTGGAATACACCTATAATCCCAGCACTCTGCGAGGCTGAGGCAACAGGACTGCAAATTTGAGCCCAGCTTGGAAAATTTAGTGACTTAGCAAGACTCTGTCTCAAAATTTGAAAATGAAAAAGGCCCAGGGATCTAGCTTAGTCTGATGGCCCTAGGTTCAATCCCCAGTACGGCAAAAACAAAAACAACGAAAGTTTCTACATGAAAAGCAAAACCAAAAAGCATCATTCTTTCTTTTTAAGTGCGAGCAACATGTCAAAATCTACTGGAGTAGGTTCTTCATTGGACTTCAACATAGGCTCCTGCTGTAGTTCATCATTCGTAATTACTTAGTTCTCACCCATAAACATCCACCCATAGAAGTTGTGAGAGAAAAGGCAGGAATCGATCTCTTCTGTGATTTGCAAATGTGGCAAGTGAGAAAGGGGCTTTAGTATCACAATCTTACAGAAATTTAATCTTTTCGCTTTTTTATTTTGTGTAACACAATTTGCTGTCGTGATGGGTGAGGTGGTGCATGCCTATAATTCTAACTCTCTGGGAGGCTGAGACAGGAGGATTTTGACTTCCAACCCACCCTGGGCAATTTGACAATTAGGACACACTGTCTCAAATTTTTTAAATTAAAAAAAGACCTGGTGATGTAATTCAGTGTGTAGCCCTTGGGTTCAATCCCCAGTACTTAAAAAAAAAGTGCATAAACATTGTATAACATTATCACCACCCATCTCTCAAAGTCTTTGCATGTTGCTAAACTGAAACTCTGTACCTATCAATATATAGAGAGAGACACTCTCCATATATGTACGTATATGCATGATTCCCCCTTACTCCATCCCACAGTCCCTGGCAACCACCATTCAACTTTGTATCTCTATGGATCTGACTACTCTAGGAGTCTCTGTAAGCAGACTTACACAGCATTGGTCAGGTCAGTTTGTGACTTACTTCACTTAGCGTAATGTCCTCGTGATGCAAAAGTACCATAGCAGGTGTCAGGACTGCCTTCTCTTTTAAGGCTAAGTGATATTCCATTGTACGCATGTACCACATTTTGTTTATCCACTTATTAGTGGGTGGACAGGGGTTGCTTCCCCTTTTTGGAAACTATAAATAATGCTGCTATGAACATAGATGTATGAATATCTGTTTAAGTCCTTGCTTTCAATTCTTTTGGGGTCACACCCCCAGAGTAAAATTGTTGTATCCTGTGTGAACTCTATTTTGGATTGTGTGTGTGTGTGTGTGTGTGTGTGTGTGTGTAGTGCTGGGGATTCAACCCAGGGCCTCACACTTGCTAGGTAAGTGCTGCACCACTGAGCTACAATGCCATCTCTTTTTAAAATATGTATTTTGGGCAAGGTCATATTAAGTTGACCAGGCTGGTCTTGAACTTACAGTCCTCCTGTCTTAGCTTTCCTAGTAGCTGGGATCACAGGTAGGTGCCACCACATCTGGCCTATTTTGGATTTCTGCAGAAACTACAAGACTGTTTTCCATCACAGCCATACACTTTTGCCATTTCCACCAACAGCACAAGAATTCTAATTTCCCCATGGGTGTTTGATACTTGCAGTGCATGTGCACAGTAAATTCAGGTCAGCCTTTTCTAAAATAAAACTTACACATGGCAGCCATTCAAGTATTCTGTTGAATTCAATTCATCAATATGTTTTTATTAAAGTATGTTCAGTACATATTTATTGGATTCATACTATGCACATGGAAATTTGTTTAGTATTTCAAGGGACACAGAAATGAACAATGGTCCCTATATTCAAGGAGTTTTTGTGGGTTTTTTTTTGTGGTATCGGGAATCCAACTCGGGTCCTTGAGCTTGCGAGGCAGGCCACCGCTGAGCTAAATCCCTGGCCCTATTCAAGGAGTTTTTAATCTAGTCACTCTAATAAACGGTATTGACTATATAGTATATTGTTAAATATCTAGATATCTAGCTGTCTAGGAGACATTATTTGTACTACTAATAAAACCACTGAGCACAATTTGTTTTTGCACAGCTTTTTACCTGTTTGTGTGCAAACACAACCAGAGGAAGGATTGGGTGGGCTTCGATGAGTTGATGAAGGTACTTCTTGGCTTCAGGCAATCGGTTGTGATCTGCTGAATCCACCACGAAAATCAGCAGCAATCCTTTGGACAGGTGCATCTCCCAGGAGGAACGGAAAGGCTCACTGCCACCAACTGCAGAGAAGAGGAAAGGAAGAAGTCACCAAGCCCACAGAAGTGTCTGCCTGCCGAGGCAGCACTCCGGGCACACCGGACGGTGTTAGAGGGAACCCAACTCTGAGGGCCACCATGGGGTGCTGCTGGGGAAACCACTGGCTGTGGGAGGCTGAGGCAGGAGGATCACTGTGAGTTCGAGACCAGCCTAGGCTACATAGTGAGTTCCAGGTCAGTCTCAACTACATAGTGAGACCCTGTCTCAAAAAACAAAACAAAAAAAGGATCCCCTCCAATAAAATAAAATAGGGTTTCCCTAAGTTGTCCACTCTAGCTTTCAACTTGTGATCCTCTTGTCTTAGTCTACTGTTACAGGCAGGTGCCTTAATGTCTGGCTTGTAATTGTGTGTGTGTGTGTGTGTGTGTGTGTTAGTGAGGATTACATTCAGAGCCTTCAGACTAAACTACATCCCCAGCCCTCTTAGTTCTTATTCTGAGACACAGTCCTGCTAAATCACTAAACTGCCCATTGGGCTCCAATTTGAAATCCTCCTGGCTCAGCCTCGCAGAGTGCTAGGATTATGAGAGTGCACCACTGTGTCTGGTTTATAATTTATTTTTTATATTTTTAGTTGCCTCACTAAACTCATCATTTTTAATAATTTGAAAGGCGTTTTAGGTTTTCTTTGAAGACAATTATATCATTTGTGAACAAGTACTGCTCGTTTCTTCCTGTGATCCTTATACATTTTCTTTTTCTTCATCTGGCAAGGACCTTCTGTATGTTGTAGGAAAGCATTCTGTTTGTCCTGATTTTCAAAGGACTACTTCTAACAATTTATTAATTTTGAAGAATCATGCATTCTTGGGTTTGGTACCATTTATTTTTAGCTTTAAAACACAGAAATGGGAACTGAATTTAGCAATTTTTCTGGTTTCATTGAGATGGTTTATTTTTTTACTTTAATAAATTTAGTGATGACATTTATATGTGAGTTCAAGGCCAGCGTGGGCTGCATAGTGAGACCCTGCCCCAAAACAAAACCAAAACAACAAAAAGACATTTACAGAGTTGTTGTTTTTTTTTTTTTTTTTTTTTTTTTTTTTTTTTT
>NW_022900947.1:42725338-42726494 GCF_012274545.1 Fukomys damarensis | reverse complement strand
GACCAGCCAGCATGAAGGCAGGACCAGCATTGGTAGGACGTGGTACAGCAAAGGTGCTCAGTTCACAGCAGCCAGGAAGCCAAGCAGGGGAACAGATAAGATCCCCAACGTCATGCCTCCATGACCTGCCCGCAGAAGTGTAGTTTACTAATTCTCTGGGCATTTCTTTTCTTTTTTTGGTTTTTTGAGACAGGGTCTCAGCATGTAGTGACACTGCCTTGGAACTCACTATGTAGCTCAGGCTGGTCTCGAACTCACAGTGATCCTCCTGCCTCAGCCTCCCGAGTGATGGGATTACAGGTGTGTGCCACCACGCCTGGCCGACATTTACAGATTTTTCAAGTGTTAAAGTAACTTCTCTATTCCTGGAGATTTATCAGCTCTTTCAGACATTAGCTCGTTTTGGTTTATTGCAATTTTGTTTTTATTTCTGCATCTATGCTCATGCTTTTCCCTTTCTTTACTATCTTGTCTGTTTGGAATAAAAGCACCTCATACTGGGAGCTGGGGAGTACTTCTTTCCTTTTTGTTTTGTTTTGGTACCAGGGATCGAACTCGGGTCCTTGTACTTTTGAGGCAGGCAGTGACACCACTGAGCTAAATTCCCCTCCCAGTACTTCTTCCTTGTTTTGTTTGTTTTTTTATTTTTTGAGACAGGGTCTCATTATGTAGTTGACCTGGAACTCACCTGCCTCAGCTTCCTGAGTGCTGGGATTATTGGCATGCACCACCACGCCCAGCTACTTCTTTCTTATTATCTCAATTCTCTAGAAGAATTTATGTAAGATTAAAGTTGATGGAGTTCATCTGTAAAACAGCTGCTTTGGTGTTGTCATTACAGGCAATTTTTAGCTATTCATTTAATTTCTTTAAAAAAATTTTTTTAAGCTCATTGGTACCACGCTAGTCTCACAAGTGCAAGGTCCTGAGTTCAAACCCTGGTACCAAGAAAAAAATTTAAACTATTCAGTACTATGTTCCTTCTTGAATTTGTTTTCACTCTATATTTATGGTCACAAATGTAAATAGTATTTTTTGTCACCTTAATCAATGACATGCTCTTTTTTCATTCCTGACATTATTTTCATTTCCTCGGTTTTCCTCCATGAATTTTGTTTATCTTTCCAGGGAATGAACTTTTGAATTTCTTTCTTCT
>NW_022900947.1:42722374-42725322 GCF_012274545.1 Fukomys damarensis | reverse complement strand
CTCTCTCTCTCTCTCTCTCTCTCTCTCTCTCTCTCTCTCTCTCTCTTTCTCTCTCTCTCATTCTTTCACTGTTCTGATCTTTGCTATTGTATCATTTTTCTTTTTTTCTTTTTGGTACCAGGGATCAAATTCACATTCTTGTGCTTGCAAGACATTGAGCTAAATCCCCAGCCTGTATCTTTTTTCTTTTTCAGTTTTTTTAAATTAGTACATAATGATTACATTCCTCATGGGGAGTTGGTACATATACATAGCACATCTTATTTTTTTTTTTTTTTTTTTTTATTGAGAAAGGGCATTGTCTTAGTCACTTTCTCATTGCTGGGACACAATTAAAGGAGGAAATGTTTCTTTTAGCTCACAGTTTGGAGAGGTTTTAGCGCATGGTCAACTGGTTCCATATCCCTGGCCCTTTTTTTTTTTTTTTTTTTTTTTTTTTTTTTTTTTTTTGAGACAGGGTCTCACTATGTAGTTGAGACTGATCTGGAACTCACTATGTAGCTCAGGCTGATCGCAAACTCACAGTGATCCTCCTACCTCAGCCTCCTGAGTGCTGGGATTACAGGTGTGCGCCACCACATCCGGCATGACAATATTTTCTTTATAATCAATTTCATTGGTTTCTCAGTGCCACTGAGCTAAATCCCTGGCCCATTTATGATTATTAATTTATTTAAATCCATTACTGTTGTGGTTTATATCTAGATGTCTCTCCAAAGCCTCAGGTGCTCACAGGTAGGGACTTGGGAGGCTATTGGATCACGGGGACATGATAGAGGGTTAGTCCACTGAGGAGTTTATAGCTAATGAGATGCTGGGAGCAGGACAGAGGAGGTGGCCACTGGAGGTGGGGCCTGCAAAGCTCTATCTCCCTCCTCCTCCTTGATTTCTCTCCTTCCTGTTGTCACACTATGAGCTCCTTCTCCTCCACCATGGCCCTGCCTTGTAGCCAGCAGACTATGGACTGAAACCTCTGCGAACTGTGAGCCCAAAGAAACCTTTCTTCCTTGGCGCTGAGGGTGTTGGATATTGTATTTCAGTGATGAGGAGGTAACTAAGACAATTACTTCCCTGGCATACCAGTTTTGATCAGATTTCAGTGTTATTTTTAACAATGCTTCACTTCTGAATATTTTCAAATTTCCATTATGATTTTATCTTTGAACCGTGAGTCATTTAGCAATGGAAACTCTGTCATTGAAGGTTTTTAAATTAGCAAGTGATCTTAAATATATATTAAAATGTTGTTCTTTGTCACTGGATAAAAACAAAAGTGAAACATTAACCACCAGAATCTAAGTAAGAGAAGATGGATTTTCTGACTCCCTGGGGGCAGTGGGCAGGGAGGTAACTCGCAAATGTGAGATACGCTTTGGAGACCGAAAAATTTCAAGTATTTCACTTGTGAACTGGAGGCAAAGATGGAGTAGGAGAGACCAAGAGTGATTCACCTGGCTTCTGCCTAGAGCGACTTGATGGGTAAGGAGCCATTTCCCAGTGGAGTATAGGGAAAGAAGAGGTCTGAGACAAATCAGACATTTCTGCTTTGACCAAATAAGTTTGACAGGCCACTTGGACATTCCAGTAGAGACATGTGGACATATTTGGGCTGGATGGGTAAAACTGGGGGTCACTGGCATGTCTATAGCATTTACTGTCATTAGGTGGATGATGTCACCCACAGAGTGTAAAGAGAATACAGGAGGGGGCTGGGGATTTAGCTCAGTGGTTCTGCCACCTGCCTCGCAAGCTCAAGGTCCTGAGTTCGATCCCAGGTACAAAAAAAAAAAAAGAGAGAGAGAACACAGAAGGCCCTGTCCGACTTTGGGGACCAGCAACACGTAATGGGGCTGTGACTCCAGAATTGCTATGCACTAGGGGTCTTGGGACTACCACCCAGGCGGCAGAGGAAGTTTAGGGCTTATCTGTACTTTCAATGCAGAGAAGGGAGCACAATGTACTTAGACTGTGTGTTGATTTGCAGCTCTGTGGGAACAGGGAGGACAATCATAGGAATTACAGAAGGACGTGCAAAAGCCTTTCTCCAAACTCCCCTTTGTCTAAGCAGCACTGAGAAAGTTTAAAAAGTACTAACTGATTCTCATCTGTCAAATTAAACCATACATGCATTATAAAAGCCTGAGAGGGCCGGGGATTTAGCTCAGTGGTTCTGCCGCCTGCCTCGCAAGTGCAAGGCCCCAAGTTCAATCCCCAGTACCAAAAAAACAAAACAAAACAAAACAAACAAAAATGGCCAAAAGCCCGAGAAAGCCAGGCATGGTAGCACACCCAGCACTCGGGAGGCTGAGGCAGGAGAATCACCCATGAGTTCAAGGCCGGCCTGGACAGAGTGAGACCCTGTCCCCCCCAAAAAAAGATGAAAAAAAAAAAAAAAAGCCTTGGAAAATCTGACCCAGAGCTGCTCTGGACAAGGTCCCAGTGCTGGTCGCACCACACTGGTGGTGAGAGGGCTTACTCTCCAGGAACTCCATGAGGCCGCCTCCAGTGTTGATGCACATCGCATTGAACCCTCGGGTGGGTGCCAAGCTGCGCTGGACTCCGTTTGAAGCTAAAGTGTGGAGGATGCTGGTTTTCCCTGCTCCATCCAGGCCTAGAACTAGGATCTGCTTACTTTCCTCCTGTGAAACAAAACACAAACCAATAAACCTGTGCTACAAACCTTGCTTTCCTGGCTGCTGACTGTACCTACTTGTTGTAGGACCTAATCAGTCATCAAACTGCATACCAGAGCAAGACTTCACAAAAATGTGTGTAGATCAAAATCAAATGGTACGACTCAGTGTTTTCTAATTAACCTTTACTAGTTATGCGATGTTAACCCAACTCCATCCCCCAAGTCATGGTCAGCTTAACACTTTACATACATAACACATTATGTACATATAACACATTAAGTACTTTGTAGCACATACAAATAGAAAATATTT
>NW_022900947.1:42706135-42722321 GCF_012274545.1 Fukomys damarensis | reverse complement strand
ATATATCAGTATTTATGGGAGGTGCCACTGATCACAAGGCCAATTTTCAGGATTTATGTTGCTTCTTGAGTTCATGTCTATCGAAGATGACATCAGAATTTGTTTGCTTGGGGTGCAAGTGTTGATGGCTACTCTGTATGTCAGGTCTCACATTACTTACCCATCTTGCATTCACAATTGGATAACTTGATTATAAAACCTTAGGGCAGATTTTTCCCATATTTGTAAAATATAAGTATCATGATCAAATGAAAAGTCTAAGATTGTAGGAATTATTAAACCAGTTCCAATAACAAAAGAGCATTTGTTGAGGGGGTGAAGGGAGGGCAGGGGTAAGGAAAAAAAATGAGAACCAAGACCTGTCATGTAAAGGTACAGGATCCCAGTGATGAATGTAACTGTACTGTATACCTAAAATGGACCAATAAACTCAATGAGGAAAAAAAAAAGTCCAGTGGTGGGGGGGAGGAGAAAAAAACCAGTGTGAAGCTTGATGAGCAGGAAGTAAACTTGAAAAGATGAGTTCTACCAACATACCAGGCTTAGAGACTTTCACTGCAAATGACTGAGGCAGAAGGAGAGCAGGCAGAGGCAGCCAGAGATGTGGTGTCTGTGGTGCAAACTTTAATGTAAACAGTAACAAGTGAGCAACAGTACAGCCAGACTGCTCAGAGAATTCAATTCTATCTCCCAAGCAACTTAATAAAGAAGTTTCTCATGGCCAGGCTCGGCGGTGAACGCTTGTAATGCCAGCTACTAGGGAGGCTGAGGCAGGTGCATCACAAGTTCAAGGCTGGTCTGGACGATTTAGCAAGCCCCTGTCTCAAAATAAAAAGGCTGGGGATATAGCTCAGTGGTAGAGTACCCCTGGGTTTAATTCCCCCATACCCCCTGAACACACAAAGTTAATTGTGCACACAGGCACACACAAATTGTCTTCAATAGCACTGGTACAAAGGCAAATATGGTGTATACTTGTAATCCAGCATTTGGGAGGCTGAGGTAGGAGGATCACAAGGTCAAGACCAGCCGGGCAATTTAGGGACTTGAGACCCTCAGGGGAAAACAAAATAATATGGTTTAGGGATGTAGCTCAGTGTGAAGCCCTGAGCTCAATCTCCAGTAAAACACACACACACAGACACACAAGTACTGGTTGAAAAATGATGATCTACATTTCTACTTGAGCACTAAATCTTGGCACTAGGTTTAGATTATATTTTTGGAAAAAAGTGATTTTAAACAGCATTAGAATGTCTACTCAATTTTTTTTTTTTAAAGATCTCTGTGAAAGTGAGATGTAAGAGCTGGCCTAACAGAAACATGTAAAAAGTATGATTTATAAAGGCCAAGTAGTAAGTAACAGAATCTGTTCTTGGAATGAATTTTTTTTTTTTTTTTTTTTTTTTTTTGGTACAGGGGATTCAACTCAGGCCACCGTACCACTGAGCTAAATCCCCAGCCTGGAAGCAACACTTTCATGGGTCTTTCCTGCTCCGTTCCTACACTCCCTCCACCTGCATCGCTGTGTTGCAGCACCATTCTGAGAGGGTTCTGTGGTAAGGAAGATGACCTGGCGTACAAAAGAGATTTCATTAGATGTTTTTAAGCTGCACAATTTGAAGCAGTAGTGTCACCAAGAGATGGGACACACAGTGTGGGTTAAGCCCCCAATCTCCACTGGGGACCCCACTTATGCTACCCTAACATTCTTCATTCATTTGATCACGCACACACTCCCCTCTCTGTAATGCCTCTGAATTCAGGACATTTTTACAAATGATTACATGTCATATATTATTGACAGGGTTTTTTTCTTAGTGACACCTAAAATAACAGCACCCTAGATCCCATGAGCTACAGAGTTAGTAACAATTCCCCAATCCTTTTTCAAGCACAGGACATGTGCAGGACCCTGTGTTCATCCCAGTACCAAAAATAAAGAGGAGAGAAGGGAAGAAGAGAGGAAGAGAAAAGACAAGGGGAAAAGAGAAAATACAGGACTTCGGATGTTTATCACCTTCTAGGGAATGGTGAGTTCACTGTATGTCAAGAGTTCAGATGTGCCCTGGCACAAGTCTGTGATCAGCTACTCAGAAGGCTGAGGCAGAAGGATCAGAAGTTCTAGGCCAGCCTGGGCAACTTGGAGAGCCCCTGTCTCAAAATAAAAAGGGCTGGAGATGTGGCTCAGGAGGGTTCAGGGCGGTTCGGTGGTATTGGCAGAGGTTGGGGACAGAAGGCGCTTCCTTCCCTGGGTCCTCCTGAGGACCAGACAGGATCTGTGGCACCTCCGCACCACGGCCCGCCCCGCAGTCAGGAGGCAGTTAGGGAAGAAGGGGGCAGGGCCAGGGCAGTCGAAGGAGCATTCGAAGCCCGACGTCCCCATCTCGGGGAAGAGACCTCAGACGTAACAGAGCCGCGCCCCGGTCTGAAGCCATCCGGGCCTGGTCTGCGACAACGGCCTTGGGCAGGAGGGAGGGTCCCAGTGGTCTCTTACCCGTGGCTTGGGCAGGGTACTTGTCCAGGTGCAGTCACTCTTCTCTTCCTCTTGTTTTCCTTTACATTTCCCCTTCTCTTTGTCTTGCTCCTTCAACTTTTCCTCCTCATCTTTCCTCTTGCTGTTCTTCCCGTTCACCTGCCCTTTTTCTTTTTCTTGGATTGTCTCTCCTGCCCCTTTCTTTTTCTCTTCCTTTCGCGCTCCCCTAATTTCCCCCCTGGAGGAGGCCTCCTTCTTTGCTCTCCCCCTCTCCATCCCCTCCGCCCCGTGTCCTTCCTCCCCGCACTCAGCGCGCCTGCGCGCTGGAGCCACCGCAGCCCGGGTCCCCGCAGTGGTCGTGGTCCTGGCGCAGGCGGACGTAGGTGCTCAGCGTTGTTGCTGCTTGCGCGGCGGCCGCAGGCCTTCGGGATTCTCGCAGGAGCTCGCCCTGCTGACCCTCCTGACCCAGGGGTCTGGAAGAGGCATCCCAAGCTGGGGAGGCAAAGAGGGTGCTAGGGGGTGGACCGAGCCCGAGAGCTGTGAACGCTGTAGGAAAAGCGCCCCCAGGGACCACTTGCTTCCCGGGTGCACTATGGCGATTTCCTGGACAGCTGACCTTTCCAGCCTTGCCGCTGAGCCTGTCAGGCCCATTGGTGTCTCCAACCTGGAGAAAACCCAGCACCAGTGAGTCCTGAGCAACGCTAGAGGGTTCCTTGCTTGTCCCCAGCGCCCAACCACAACCCTTACAATGAAGCTGGGCAGATCCCAGCCATCTTCCCTGCTAAACACCACTCCTGCTCGGCAGGACTGTCAGGGTGAAAGGAAAAGGTGTCCATTGTCCTAAATTTCTGTTGCTCTCCCCTTAAAAACAAACAAAACACAAAACCTGAGAATGTGTACTCTGCTAGTACCCTGGCTACTACCTTGGTAATATCTAGTATCAAACCAAAACTAAGCCTAATATCTAGAGGCATGTAATGATCTAATTCTAATGGTTAGGTTCTAATGAGGTTTTTTTCAAAGTAGTGTAATACTTTTACAACACTAAGTATATGGATGGTTTTCTTAACCTTAAACTGGACTCGTGTATTTCACAATTTAGCAAAATTAGTTTTTAGAGCTAATGTGTAGACTAGTGTACAGTGCTTGCTTAGCATTGCAGGAGGCCTATCTCTAGCACCACAAAAATAAGTGACAAAATTAACTTTTTTTCCTGGTACAGGGGATTGAAACTTGTGCTTGCCACCAATGAGCTACATTCCCAAAATTAGCTTTTACATGGAATAAACAAACTGACTTTCCATCATAAGATGTTTCAGACAGGCTTGTAAGGAAGAAAGTTCCAGAAGGCTTGAGTGGTACAATGTAGTTTTAAGGTTAGCACTGCCCAAGTGTCTTGAAAATGCCATGCTTTATATCCTTAAAAAGTTTACTTCTGAGCTGGGGATTTAGTTTAGTGGTGTCACCACCTGCCTTGAAAGTGCAAAGTCCTAAGTTCCATCTCAGTACCAAAAAGTTTACTGCTGTTTACACACACGGTAATGCGATGAATTTTCAGTGGAGTTTAAATTGGGTTCATGAATACCATTTGATTGCTGTGAGAAGACAATTTTACATACTCATTGTAAAAGAAAATTGTTAGATATACTAATTAGGGAGTCCTCTATAAAGCCTCACACTCAAAACACCTTCATCCATGATCAGACAGAATATTTTAAAAGGTGCCACAGTGAAGGATGCATCCATACTAGATTTTATAAATGTCCACACACCCATGTATATATAACGTATGTTACTGTCATCCTGTCCAAAGGAGGAATTACTAGAAAGTTAATGTAGATGTTTACACTTTGACAATAGTTTATCTGAACTAGGTTTCAGTTGCTTTGCAACTAACCAACGCTGTCAATAACACTTAAAGAACTATAAATTTCATTTTTTTTGCCTTGTGTCAGAATTATCAAAGATGGTTAATTTTTACCAAGATTCTGTTTAACCTAAAAAATTATTACCCTTAACTATAGCTATTTAATGGAATTTTAAGAGATTTACTAATGATTATTTCTGTAACAGTATATATTCAGAAGGAATGTCACACCAAAATACCGTTCTCTGTAGAGCTCGAGTATTATGTCTAATAAATCACTTTTTTTTTTAGTTTATTGGTACATTTTAGGTATACAGTACAGTTACATTCATCACTGGGATCTTGTACCTTTACATGACAGATCTTGGTTCTCATTTTTCCCCCATAATAAATCACTTTAAGATCTTGTTTAGATGCCACTGCAGATTTGAACTATACTACACTGAAAGAGAGCACCCCATTTCTTATAGAGGAAGCTATTAAAATAAACACTCTCTGAAGATGTTTCAGTAGATATGTTCAAACACAGCAGCACTTTATTAATTAACAAGGACAGAGTAATATGGTCACAAGGAAATACTCAAAAGTATAAAATAAATGATATCTTGGGCAGCATAAAATGAATACCAACAAAGGTAGGCATCCTAACATGTCTCACAGCTGTTGAATGAAAGTGGCTTGTAGGTAAGGAAAGAGGAGCAACATTTACATCACAAACTGTAAAGTAACTTCACTTCTCTGGGAAAGAAAATGAACAGTCATAACCCATAACTAGAAAGAAGAGCCATTTGAGTGTATTAATCGGGTCACCAGTTCTGTTAGATTCTAATACTGTGTGGTACTGATTTCCTCTCCATGTGATGAAGTCAATTTCCTTATTCTTTTTTTTTTTAAACTTTCATATTCTTGATAGGAACATTAACCTTTCTGATTGATAATCCAAACCCTCTGACCTCTGACACGGGGTCTAAGAGTGAACTACTTGCAACACTGATGTATTTTCTTGAAGTCTTCAGTGGTGCTAAATCAGCATGTTAACATAATCTGAAAATGAAAATGATAAAGGGCACAAAGGTGCCATGTAAATGAAAAGTATTTCATATTCTAGTGTCACATGACAGATAATTTGTGGTTAAAATTATTTAAGACATTTACTGTATGTAGTCTGTTTGTGGCCACTCATTTAGCTAAGCGAAGACCACCAGTGTCTTACTAAGGTCCCTTTTTACCACATATTTCTAAGCAAATATTTGGAATGCTCAGAAGATTCCACTTTTAGTCTCCAAGAGCCTCCTGAGACATAATTTAAAGTGGGACTTGATAGGAACAAGTGCCTTCAATCTTCAGATTCTAGCTGAGACGGAAGAAACAGTTTCTGTTTAAATCCTGGGAAACCTCAGGTAATGTGTCTTATTTGTGAAATGGAAAAAAGATCAAATCAACAAACAAAGATAAAGGATGCAATAGGTATCAAGGTGGGTAAATGCCTGATCATCTCCAGTCCTCATAATGTGTGCAAAACTATGTGGGACAAGTAGGCCAAATCTAACTGGACAGTCAGAGGAAGATGTTTTCTTATTTGATGCACAAGAAATTATTTTAAGGAAACGGGATGGAAGAGGGAGCAGTTCTATGCTTTTCATTGCGTTACCTTTATTATGCTCCCAGGGTCACTGAGACTAGCTTAAAAACAGCCCAGCATGAGAACATTCTAATCACCAGCCACCTTTTCCTCCTTTCTTCTTTTTCTGTTGCTGTTTCTTCTTTGTTGCTGGAGCTCCTGCAGGTTTCTGGTGTCTGGGGGGTATGATGTTACTTGTAGAGGCAGATACGGTTGCTGCACTGCCAGGTCTTGGGGAGGTGGGAGGACTGCTAACAGTTTTACTGGCATCCCTGAAATCATCACACCAGAAAAATTAGGGTCATTCATAAACTGAACAAATGAAAAGGGTATAAAGCAGTACGCACATGGATTTTACTTTCTATACCTAATAATCTCTTACACATTTTCCTTTTAAAGTGGGCTCCTCAGCTCCTATGCATTTTTGAGACAGGGTCTCACTATGTAGTTGAGATTGACCTGGAACTCACTATGTAGCCCAGGCTGGTCTCGAACTCACAGTGATCCTCCTGCCTCAGCCTCCCAGTGCTGGGATTACAGGTGTGTGCCACCATGCCCAGCTCAATTTTTAGGGGTTTACAACTAAAGAATAAGTAACACATGGTATAGGCCAATTTTTAGAAAGCTTAGAAAGTAAAAAACTTACTCATCTCTAATTTTGTTATGTAGAAATAAATTTTTAATGCTTCTTTCTAGTTATTTAATGTTATTGGTTTATGTACAGTTAGGTGAATGACTCTGTGTACTGCTTCCTTTTCCAACTACATGTCTCATATTTACAATATATTCACAAATTCTGACCAACAGTCTCAGTCAATCTCAGAAATAACCTGGGTCCCAAGTGACCTCTTTGTGGAGCCATGACTTACAGTTCAGATGAAGCTCCTGCAGTTGCTCCCTGAGTGCCCTTTCCAATCTGATCCTTCTTTTTACCCTTCTTTCTTCCTCGGTAGTAAGAACGTTCTCGCATTGGCAGCCATCTTTCTGGATCTGGGGTAACTTTTGGGTCATAATTCTTAGGCAGTTTTCCTATGTAAACAATTGATATAGAAATGAGAGCTGTGCCTATAATAGTTTCAAGACAGTTTGTTTCAATAATGTGTCCATGCATGGGAATAATATTGTAATTAAAATTGAGAAAATTTTACATGTATAATCTACCAAGTGACCTCCAACCCCCATACTGGGAATTGAACCCAGGGCATTTACACTGAGCCACATTACCACCCCTTTTTTAAATTTTGCGACAAGGCTTTTGCTTAAGCTGTTAAATTGCCCAGCCTTGGCTTCAGGCCTATGTCACTAAGTCCAGTTGAAAAGACCTAAGCATGGTACAAAATTCAGAGGTTAGGGCTGGGGAAATGGCTTAGTGGTGCCATGCCTTTCTTGCAAGTGCAAGTGGTCCTGAGTTCAATCCCCAGTACCAGGGAAAAAAAAGAAAGGAAAAAAAAATTCAGAGGCTATACAAAGATTTATTTTGGGGCGGGTGTGGTGGTGTATGCCTGTAATCCCAGCACTCGGGAGGCTGAGGCAGGAGGATTGCTGTGAGTTCGAGACCAGCCTGGGCTACACAGTGAGTTCCAGGTCAGTCTCAACTACATAGTGAGACCCTGTCTCAAACCACCCCCCCAAAAAAAGATTTATTCTGTATAAAAAGTCATCTCAAATACATATATATTATATAATTTTATTTTATTTGATAAAAGACAATGCATTTTTAATAAAACAGCAAAAATGTACTTTCTATATTAATATCCTAAAATAGAAAAAATTCTTGCTACTCAAGGAAAAATGGGTATAGTTAAAATTAGGACAAGCCAAGAGAAATAAAAGCTGTTAAATGTGTGAAGAGATGATCAACTAATCAAAAATAAGGTAAGAAAATTGATTAGCAAATGTTAAGAGCAGTAATATTGTACATAAAATGGTGAGAAACAAACTACTGGCAGAAGCATATTATGTACTGGCATAGCCTTTGTGAAAAGTAACTTAATTATCCAACACCAGTAAAAATGTATAGCCTTCTAAAAATTCATGCTGTTGAAGCCTATAAACCACAAGGTTACACAAGAATATTCTCTGACATTCTTTTTTTTTTTGTACTGGAGATCCAACTCGGGACCTTGTGCTTGCAGTGGTGGAACCACTGAGCTAAATCCCCAGCCCTGACAGTCTTTAAGATAGCAAAATAACTATATAAGAAAGAGTGATTAAATAAATTATACCTAGACTATAGTAAACTGTACAAGTGAATTAAAAATCAAGGTGTACCTATGTTTAATAAATTGGAAAACTGTTCTTTATAATTCAGTCTAAGGTAGAGGAAACAATTATATTATGTTCATATTGATTTTGTAAAACTTTTATTGACTGTGTATAATTGTATGTATACAAAAAAAGTCAAGTATGCATCTCTGGGAGCATGCATTTGTGGTAGGGAATTTTCCAATCTTTATTCTATAATCTATTATAGGTTACTATTCTATAATTCTAATTGTTATATTCTATTATATATTACTATATTTCTAATTATTATAATTATTCTATAATTCTATTATCTATAATCCTTGTTTTTAGGATGAACATATATTATTTTACTTCTCCTGTTTCATGGTTCAGGGCTGGACATCCACCTGCTGTGTTGGCCCAATCAGATTAATAAGAAAGGCTTGTTAAATCCTGCTAAATATAAATGACACATTATATGGCCCTATATCTAACAAATATCCTGAGATGAAAAGGATTCGGTCTTGTCAACAGCACAACAATGAGATACAACCACTACTGGGCCAATCAACCTTGATGCTAACCTTCTTCTAGACTGCCAGTTTTATAAATGGTAAAATTTCTAAGCCCGTGTGAAATTCTATGGTATTTGTAGCCTAATGTACAAAGACTTACTGTGTGCTAGTTACCATTCTAAGAGATTTAAAGAAGTTTTTCTTATTTAGTTCTTTGAGCTAGATATTATTGCTCTATTTTAAAGATGAAAATCTTAGGCAGGTATATAAACTGCACTCACACAGTGAGAATACTATGGCAACAACTTGAATTTAGGCCATCTACAGGGTTGCATTCATTAAAGTGATAAAATTAAACATTAGCTGTAGTCAAACGTCAGTACTCAAAGACACCAGAGGAAAGTGCAGTACATTTACATCCAAAGTTCTAGATAAGGACAGATTCAAGCTTTTATCATATAGAAAGGAATCTAAAGTTAATAAAACACTTACCCTTCTTTTTCTTCTTCTTCTTTTTCAAATCTCCCTGACTGAAAAGAGAAAAAAAATTATTACTATTACTGTATATAAAATATTTATAGAGCATTAAGTATACTGAAAAGAACAAAGTGGCTGGGATATTAATCTGGGTTAAAGTCAATAATCACATTTCAGATATTATACTTTTTGGAAGGTAGTTTAGAAAAGAGAAAAGACACTAGTTTTCAAAAAAGAAGTACCAATTACATTGAAAAAATAAGTGTAAATGATATCTGTTCTCTGAAAACAGCTGTAACTTCTTCTTCAAACCACCTTCTATGTAGTATCTGGAGTGCAGTACCTCAGTAGTATGTGGAGTGCGATGGGTAATTTGTACAAACATGAAAATCTACAGTACTCTGGTAAGTTACCCTACTGTGACCTGAGAACATGTAGAGGTGAAACATCGGTAAAAAGCATCTCTGAAAGGACATACAAAACCGATTATACCGCTTATGTCCTGGGAGGGAAAAGGCTGGAAGGGGAGGAGGAAGAGTTTCCTTACCTTCTTCCCCCTCACCATCCTCTGGGATGGGGATGGAACGGAGGGACCTTCCACATTTTAGGCAAGGACTCTACCATGGAGCTATACTCCCAGCTCCAACTTACAAGGTTTGAACCTTTTGATTTTTTTTTTTTTGTTCCAGGGATTGAACTTGGGTCCTTGTGCTTGCAAAGCAGGCCACCGAACCGATGAGCTAAATCCCTGGCCCGTGAATTTATTTTTTTGAAGTAAAACCTTTATTAAGTATATTGACCCCCACCCTAAAAAAAAGGTACTAAAATGGGCCTAAGAAAACATTTCAAAATAACTGGTAAGCACGTTGAAAGTTACAAACAAAAAGAGGGAGATAATCTCTGTACAGACTCCTTGGATATACTTCAGTGAGAAGTATAAAACAATAAGCTAAGAGGATGAGACAGCAACAGTTACTGCCAAAATTGCATTCCGTAAGTCATTAAGTTCAGAATGAACTTGTGGAAGTTCATTCAGGACATCCCGAAGAATAAAAAATGCCATGTAGTGTCTTATTCTGGTACCTTAGTACTTCATCTAGCACTTTGATTTTGAAATAGGATCCTATTTGCTCAGAATTTCCCAGAGGTTCTTAGTTCTGTGCCTTTGCCCAATTTGCCTACCTCATCCTCCTCTGAATCCACAAAATCACTGCCCAAATGTCTTCCTCTATTTCCTGATGTACTCTCTGTAACATGCACAGTCCTAACACACAACACCTTTATTGCAATTGTTCAAATGTATTTCCTCTTGCTTTGTATTTTGGTCAACATCTAGCACAAACCCATTACATAGTATAGCTTTATTTATTTAGGTTTTTTTGAGACAGGGTCTCACTATGTAGTTGAAACTGACCTGGAACTTACTATGTAGCCCAGGCTCGTCTTGAACTCACAGCGATCCTCCTGCCTCAGCCTCCTACAGGCGTGCGCACCACCACACCCAGCCATAGTATAGCTTTAACAGAAACTAAACCTTTGTATCCAAAAGTGAGCATAAAATAAAGACCATCTGGCAAAAATGTTGTGCAGAAAATTTAAAGCTTCAGAGTCATCCCCCTGTTTCTTTAAGAAAAAAATAGAGATTAAAGGATTAGTAAAGAACTGTGGCTAGGTGTGGTAGGGCACATCTGTAATCCCAGCATTCAGGAGGCTGAGGCAGGAGGATCGCAAAAAGAACTGCATTTTTATTAGTTACCTAACACTTGTTTTGGTAAAGAAAAAAGTTTGAAAATATTTAAACAAGTGATATTTGAAAACTCACTTAAAACCTAGCTTTATTTTGGGTTCCTGATAAGGCTTGAAGTTGGAATCATGTGATGAAATGGAATTTGCAAGAAATTACTATCTTTAAGATTCCAATTCTTTTTATTTTTATTTTTTAAGGGTAGGAAAACTTTATTGGGAGAAAGAAAGCTTCTGCCTAAGAGAGACAAAAGGGGGACTGGAAAGTGGGCTGCCCCAAGAGTCCAATTCTTTAAGTTTTTAAGACGTATTATGAGGATACTTTCATCAGAGTTCCTAGTGAAGAAGGTCAACCATACATACATAGTTGCTTTTTCTGTGTGTGTCATAGCGGAGATGGCATCCAAGGCCTCAGGCATGCCAGGCAAATGTTCTACTACTCAGTCATATCCCCAACCCTGACTATCTTAAGGAAAAAAATTCAGATTTCAAAAGTCATTCAAAGAAGGAGGAAACAGGGCCGGGGATTTAGCTCAGTGGTTCTGCGGCCTGCCTCTCAAATGCAACAGCCCAAGTTTGATCCCCAGTACCTAAAAAACAAAAACAAAAACTAACAACAACGACAACAAAAAAACCAGTGCAAGGTCCCAAGTTTGATCCCTGGTACCAAAAAAAAAAAGCAGAGGAAATAATGAAGGATTATGAAAGTCACAAAACTGGAAAAATGATCTCTTCCGTACTCTATTCTGAATCAAAAAAGAATCTTAAACATATTACTTTGGGGCTCTGCTGATTTTAAGATGGTAATGTGGGAGGACAAAAAAAAGAATCAGAATCTGACTTATTGTAAATGAATGAAGCTGGCTAACCTTTCTTCCAAATTGGCAAAATAAACCATCTCAACTTTGGTTTAGAAATACTAAATGATAAGCTGGGTGTAATGGCACACACCTATAATCCTAGCACTTGGGAGGCTGAGGCAGAAGGATTGCCACATTCTGGGATACACAGTGAGTTTAAGGCCACCCTGAACTGCATAGCAAAACCCTGTCTCAAAAAAAAAAAAGATGAAATATGCCTACATTTAGTTGATGGCAAGATCTCCAGGACTCATTAAATTCAATGCAAGCAAGTAAAATAGTAAGTATACAGCATCCATCCCTCTTCTGTGAGCAAGAAAAACAAAATAATCTAAGGAAAATATTTATAAATGATCTTGTGTGAGTAGACACCAGGAAAAAGATCTGGAAGATACACTATGCCAGTGGTGGCAAACCTATGGTATGTATGCTGCAGTGGGCTGTTTATGTCACTAAAGGCTCTAACAGGTTCACCAGCACTGCACTATGTTAATATCTATGGTGGGTTTTGGGCTGGAAGGATAAGGGGAAACAAGGAGTATGTGCTGGGCACAGCAAAAGAGAAGAAAAGAAACAAAGAAGAGTTAAGCATTATTCATTTGGAATTTTTTGACAAAGTATTTTTTATTCATTACATAATTTAAAATCAGCATCTGAACCATTTCAGAAATGTTTTTAACTAGAAAGACATTACCCTTGCTCCTTTGGTTGACTATCTCCGGTGACTTTTCCACCTTTCTTCCGAATGTACGTAGCACCAGGAGAATTTTCGAGGGCCTCAACATCTACTTTTAGAGACATACTATCTGATGAGGGCAAGTGTTTACTAAGACTGAGAGAGAACAGGAGTTCAGGAACATAATGCACACAGGTCAGTCAACAGATAGATGTAAGCCAACAGATGATGCTTGTCTTTTCCTTATGCCCTTCATCAAAAGCAAACCCTGTTCTTAAGTTTTCTACAGAATAACAAATTAGCAAATCATGTCAATTATGTAAGCGCACAATATGAAAACAGAATGTGAAGGGTCACAATCTTATCATTTATTGCTTAGCTCAGTGATATACTTAAGGGTAATCCTAAAGCAATCATAATAGGCTTGTTCACCTCCACCACCCCAACTTGGTTTTGGGAACATACCTTAATTAGAGTAGCACATATGACCCAAGCTTAATCAATGAGGACACTATTAGCTGTAATTGTTTGAGATGGGCAGGCAATCCAAAAATTTTAATCAGAGGAACAATTTCAGAATTTATGCACAACTACCCAAAATGTGCTGTTGTTTCATTTATTTTTTTGTGTATATGGAGCTGGACTTAAACATGAAGGAAAATAGACTGACTTCCTTTTTGCTTCTAAATCAGACCACCTCAAGGTACAGCTGTCATTGCATTTTTCAATCACACTGATTAGTAACTCTAATATCTGCTTTTACTAGTTAGGAGGTTTTATTGTTAATTGAAAGTTACAACAGAAAAATACCTGGCCAATACACAGGTACTAGAAGAGCTCTATGTTCTACTGGGAGCTGTCAGCGACAACAATCAAAAGGATACGCTTTTGCTTTCTCTGGATCCACAAGTGAGTAAGCAGAAATAAGCTGTGCCAGGGTGTGAATATCTTTTGGATTTTGTCTAGAAGAAATAAGAAAGTCACTGCATAGTTTATAAGACTAAGAGAGTAAAATCAACAAGGAGGATAACTCCCTCATATTAGATAACAGCAATAAAATGTGGATTTGTACATCTCCACCTTTCATAACTTACTTCCACAGTTGTTCTAGGTCACTAATTGCCTCCTTCTTCCGCCCATATTTGAGTTTGAAGTTTGCTGCTTCTCTTATCAAGGACAAGTGAGCAGGAGATTTGGGCTACAAATTCAATTTAAAAAAAAAATTAAGCTAAATATCCAGCAAATCCATGAAGTTTTATCTATTAGACCTTTACAATGTATCTATCCATCAAATATTCCTTAAGTTTTACTGAATGACTGAAACAAACCACTCACACATACAGGGATGTAGGTAGATAAATTAGTGCAAGTAATCACCCATTAGGAAATTGAACATATCCTATCCCTGTTTAGTTATGACCAGAAACATTCTCCAAAATTGAATCTTAAAGATAAGCCACCACAGTTTTCAAACTTTAACATAATACTTCCAAGGGCCCTGAGGCCCTCCACTAGGAGTGGTAAGAACACATTGGAAAGCTGGGGACTTCCTGTGCAGAATACCCATAATGGAAAAGTGAAGATGCTCCAATTAAATGAAAACATCGTAAGTATCCCAGGTAATACTATTCCAATAATTAGTGCCACCCAAGGATTCTCTATCCATTTAAGATGACCTTTCTGATCATCAATCGTGTTGTCATTCTTGCATCCTATGATATGTGCACACAAGTGGAAGGAGTTTCAAGAAACATGCTTCTCCATTCTGCAACCATTCTTTAGATGTAAAAGCTTTATTATGGACCTAGCATACTTAAAAAAATGAAGTTGACAGTCTAACAGTATCCCAATTTTAATGTGATGACTTGGAATATTTCAGTTCTCTGAAATTTTGAGTTTATTACTGCAGCGTTTTATTATTTAGGCAAAAGCACGTTCTCATAACATTTTACTCCCTTTACTTACCTGATGGTTTTGGTACCACTGGATAGCCTGTGTGAAGACCTCAATGGCACTATCAATATCTTCCTCATGGCTATACATGGTCACTAATGCAGATACCTGACCAAAGGTATAAATTAATGAATAAAATCCTCCCTTCATTCCCAGAATACATTTTATGAGTCAATAAAGATTTCTAAGCTTTTGCCAGTACCTAGTCATATAAAAATTACTTTAGATAGTGCAACTTTACTCCCAGCAATACCATGAACTAAAGTGTTTTCCAAATATGAAAGTAGTTTATCTAGTAAATATATCTTTTTTACTAG
Organism: Fukomys damarensis; assembly: GCF_012274545.1. Lineage (NCBI taxonomy): Eukaryota > Metazoa > Chordata > Mammalia > Rodentia > Bathyergidae > Fukomys > Fukomys damarensis. Next base: position 42,707,590 of record NW_022900947.1, on the reverse strand, counting down.
AGTACTGTTAGTTCACAAATGGTTGGTAAGTCGGAAGTTGAAAATAGGTGTTTAGATATGCTTATTCAATAAGATACTGCTGAACATTCAAGTGTGTGACCACTGAGGCTGAACTCCCAAGGTATCTGCATGGGACCTGAACTACATAATGCCAGGGGAAAGCCTGCCTAGTATCTATCAAGGACAGCAACATCAGTAAGACTGATAAATATTGGCCAGAATAATCAGGAGAGCTGGGAGGAGGCAAGACACAAATAACAGGTGTCAGGAATAAGGGAGGTTCTACAGATAAGAAGATAAGAGAATAAAGAGCCAAATAAAAGACAGATAGTTAGACCCTGGGTCTCCCCCCAGCCCCCCGCAGCAAAAAAAAAACAGCCTGTGGTGGCGCAGGCCTGTAATCCCAGCACTTGGGAGGCTGAGGCAGGAGGATCGCTATGAGTTGGAGACCAGCCTGGGTTACATAGTGAGTTCCAGGTCAGTCTCAACTAAGTAGTAAGACCCTGTCAAAAAAAAAAGATAGACAAAAGGAAAGTAGGGAGAACTTTTTCAAATGGATAGGGGAAAATAGATGGATGGGGGGATAGAAAAAAATGATGAAAATAGAGCTTCTGCAAATGTGAAGGGGACCAACAGCTGGATGGAGCAGAGAGAGAGGGGAAGAGGAAGGGTTGAAAACAAAAAAAAAAAAAGGGAAAAAAGAATTAAGATGTATTATGTACACCCATCAACTCCTTATGATAACTGTAACTGTTTCGTACTGCAAACATGTACTAATAAAAAAACAAAGTTAAAAAAAAGGGTATGTTATCTACAACTTCTATAGCAATGAATTGAAGCCAGATAGTATATTGGATTTGTTCCTAATTTAAAGTAACAACAGTACAAACCTTACAAAACGAATCAAGAGAAAGTACTGCCATAATATTATTACACATTTATTGAGTACTAACTGCAAACAAGCTGGGTTGGAGGATACAAACATGAATAAAATAGATGCACACATCCTGCCATCAGAGACTCAGTCTCCACTATGAAACATTCCCAGCTTTCTTAGCTGTACTAGTGATCTAAACTCATTATAACTGAATAATCAAAGAACTATATGCTAAATTTGCTGGCCACTATTACCAAACTGCTTTAACTCAAAGAAATCACCGTGACATGGCAAATATGTAGGTGAAGGAATTCCCTGTATAGGTGTGAGATTTTTTGAGGTTGGCTTCCATTGCTAATATACGGCCTGAAGAGTACCAGGCACATCTCATGGAGTAATAAACCAATTAAAAGCAAAGCACAGCCAGGCGTGGTGGTGCACACTTGTAATCCCAGCACTCAGGAGGCTGAGGCAGGAGGATTGCTGTGGGTTTGAGACCAGCGTGGGCTACATAGTTCCAGGTCAGTCTCAACTACATAGTGAGACGCTGTCTCAAAAAAAAAAAAAAAAAAAAAAAA
>NW_022900947.1:42688297-42705577 GCF_012274545.1 Fukomys damarensis | reverse complement strand
AAAAAAAAAAAAAAAAAAAAAAAAAAAAAAAAACCCAAAAAAAGCAAAGCACAAAATAAATAAACTTATAATAGTTAAGTGACTATCTTTACTCCCTCTACTACTTTTTCCTTATGAATCTATGTAAGAAAATAAGTAGAAACTGTAATTAATAAAGAAACATCAGATATATAAATGGAATATCAATTCCACTATCTTTTTAGTCTTGTAGTATTTTAGTTAGAAACTCACCATGCCTGGTTTATGCTTTAATTCTTCTATGCTTCTCAGAATTAGACATGCTTTGGAAATATTACCTTAAGAGATTCAAAACAAAATCAGCACCACAGTGAAGAAAGTATACTGGGGAGAGGGCAAGAAAGTTTACTTCATTCCATCACTTTTCCTTAGGGAAGGTAACATGAGTCTTTGTAACATCTTTTTTTTTGAGATAGAGTCTCATCATATAGATCAGTCTAGACTTGAATTATGTTTCTCTGGCTGGCCTTGAACTCACAGCAATCCTTCAGCCTCAGTTTCCTGAATGCTAGAATTTACAGGCATGCATTACTATGCCTGGCTTGTAACATCTTTAAATACACAAGCTTTGGGGTCTTGAGGATAGTGTACAGTTTTACACATAAGGACCACGACTCATAAGGAAATAACAAAGCTTGGTGAAGCTCACAAAAAGCTTAGCAGCAGAGTTGCTACAGAAAAGAAGTCTTTCAATTGCCAATCTGTTGGTTTCTAGTTATCAGACTAACTTGAAAGTGGTCATGGGGACCTTTCCCCAAAGGCCTTGAAATATGCTGTTGTAGACATGAGTGCAATGGAAAATTTGTGGGGTTAAGATTCTGATTTTCAGCTGGGTGTGGTAGCACATACCTGTAATCCCAGGCCTCAAGAGGCTGAAGTAGGAAGATTGCAGAGTTCGAGGTCAGCCTAGGCTACACAGAGCTCAAGACCAGCCTGAACTACAAAATGAGACCCTGTCTTAAAACAACAAAAACAAAAATATTCTGATTTTCTATTCATTGAAAACCTCAATAACTTGAGAGCCCTCGTTTTCAAAAAAACAAAAACCATGACTGACTCAATAATTTTAGAATGATAAATAGAATGAAATTTGCAAAAATTTGCAAGTATATTAGCAGCAGTTTTAAATTTTTCTTTAATTGTTGCTTCATTAAGGAGCCTTCTTAGACATTTTTTTCCTAATTGCTGACTCCCCTTTCCTAATCCATGAAATTTTCATTTCTGCCATTCCAATAGCTAAGCTTTTGTTGACTACTTATCACTCTCATTGAGAAGGTATGCGCTACATCACAGCTGTCTAACAGAATTTCCTGTAGTGATGAAAATGCTCTATTAACTGTGCTAACCAATATGGTGGCCACTAACTGCATGTGGCTACTACATTTCGGAAGAATGGCTAGCACAAATGAGGAACTGAAATTTAAATTTAATTTTGATTAAATTTGAAATAATTACATGTGGCTGGTATACTATTCAACACAATTTTAGGAAATCACTCAAGGTTGGTTCAAAATAGCAAAATATTGACAGTTCTCTTAAGAATTAAACATATCAGTTATTAAATTCTACAGGTGGCCAAGTATAGATGAAGGATAAAAAGGCCAAGGTAAGATATACTGGAAAGAACAACATAAAGTAATCCTTTTCTTATTCACGCAAATATTACAGGTGGCAGATATAAAAGCATTTTTACACATGACATGTAGAAAATCTGAGTAAGAACTTTTGGAACAGAGGAATCTTTTCTTCTACTAACCTTCAACACCCAGACTGAGGTTCATTCTCATGAAATAGGAAAAACCGCAAAAAAGGTCACTAAATGCTGGAGATCACACAACCTAGCTTCATGATTGAAACAATAATATGTGTGCCTTATCATTTTACAAAAACTTTAAAATCAAATATTAGTACCTTGAGAAATTTTCAACTGTGCCATGGTCAGCTTAATGTCAGCTGCATTTTCTGGATGCTGATCTGAAAATTCCTAAAATATTTTTAATTGGGAAAAAAAAATCACAATCCACACAATTATAGTCATTACAATTACACACCTCAGCTAAAAAAAATTTTCAAGTATTAAACTTATTTCAGGTCAAATTCTTAACTTGGAAAAAAATTTACTTGACATCTGTTTTGCTTTAAATAAGGTATGCTCTGAAAGTATAATGTAGTAGCAAATTTTCTGGAAGTTACTAATAAAGAAACAATACAGACTACTACATAAACTTTTTTTTTTTTAAGGAAGATATTCAAAGAGTGCCTCCTTATTGATGGTCTTTTATAGGCAACTTTGAGTCTCAGGACAATCCTAATATTACCTTGTCGATCTCTCCAACAGTCTCTACTCATGAAATTCAAACATGTAATATTAGCAGGTGTGGGTTAATAAAAACTAAGTATCTCCCTAATTGTTTGAGATTTTGGAGTAGGAATCGCCAGAGAATACACTATTGAAACAGAGGGTTTAGTATTGGTATTAAAAGCCTAAAATCAGCCCCTAACACATTAAATGCATCATCAAATGAAAGCATTCTTCAGCGCTTATGTAAATTTATATGTAAAACAAAGCTATAACATAAGGATTAATTAAGGTGATATTTTAATTTATCTAGTGGTAGAGTATCTATTAGCTTTTCCATTAAACTTACAAGCTTACAGTATAAGGAAACAAAACAAGGGTGCCTGATACTTCATTAATCCAAGAATAATGTCTTTACCTGAAGCAGCTCTATTGCTTTTGTGTGCTGCTTTTCCCGGCAGAGCTGGGCTGCTTGGATTAACACTGGCAGGAGATGCTCAGGACTTTGGGACTGTAAACCAGTAGATATTTTGCGACATTGCTCTGCCTATATGTTTCCCCCAGAAACAAAAATGAGATAGTGAAAATGCACACTAAATAACCAAAAAGGAAAGAAATGGAAAACAGCTGAAATAAAAATAGGTGAAGAACTGCTGATAGAAAATCAGTTTAATGCATCCATTAATTTTTTCTTAAAAGAAAAAATTTCCACATACTGAGTATAAACTATGAGTTCTAAAAAACCTTTTAACAAGTTCTAACCATTCGTTTCAATATCTAAATTACAGATTAAAAAAATGCATCAATTATTAAAAACCACAAGACATATTAGTAACGACTCAGTTTTTAAATAATAAAAATGTTACTGCCTCACTCTCCCATTAAAGATTTATATTCTAGACAAGTATGAATTTTGAATTAAAATGCATATATTATATTAGAATTGATCTCTGTAACATGTGTAATTTGTGATTATCCCAATTAAAATGGAAAGAATCTTAAATCTATAATCATACGGGCATCTCTTATGATTCTTTTATTTTTTGGCAGTACCGAGGATGGAACTCAGGACCTTGTGCTTGTGAGACAGGCACAGTGCCATTGAGCTAAATTCCTGGCCCTGATGATTCTATTTTAATACAGAGAGACTAAAAATAATGAGAATGTCATTTCTTTAAAGGTAGTACTGTCTTCTTTCTCTTAAAAGCCATTAACCTATTTTACACAGAACTGGGTAAATTACTTGTTTAAAAGATAAAATCTATGACACACGATACTCTGAAGAAATAAGATAAAAATATTAAAAAACAAAACAAAACAAAAATAACTTAAACTGGGGATTTAGCTCAGTGGTGCCGCCACCTGCCTCACAAGCGCAAGGACCTGAGTTTGATCCCCAGTAAAAAAACAAAAAAAAACAACAACAACAAAAAAAACAAAAAACAAAAATAGTTTAGACTAATACACCCAATATGCCTCATATGCCATACAAAAGGTTTAGCCAAGAACCAGAGGCATATTACTTACCTGGTTTGTGTACATAGCAAGTAAAGCTTTGTTAAATTCTATGGCTTGCAGTTGTTTCTTGGAAAGTTTAAACTCTACTCCTTCTGCGTTGGTTAATTTCACCTTCTTCTTGGAGTCAAAGACATTTTGGTCCTGACCAAAAAAAAAGTTCACCCACCATTAGCAGAATATCTAATTTCAACTCTTTTGTGATCTTTTTTTTTTTTTGAGACAGGGTCTCACTATGTAGTTGAGACTAACCTGGAACTCACTATGTAGCCTAGGATCGTCTCGAACTCACAGTGATCCTTCTGCCTCCAGCCTCCTGAATGCTGGGATTACAGGCATGCGCCACCATGCCCGGCTCTCTTGTGTGATCTTATTTAGTTATTTTATATAAACACAAGAGAGCTTGGATGTAAATACATGTTGGGGCATCTAAACCAATAAAATGCACATAAACTTGTCTCAGGTTCTTGGTTCAGTTATAAAAAATTCTCTGCAATTCAAATCCACTAGTATTCATATTTTAAAATTTCTTTTTCTTTCTTTTTTTTTTTTTTTTGGTACTGGGGATTGAACTCAGGACCTTGCACTTGTGAAGCAGGCGGTGGCACCACTGAGCTAAATCCCCGGCCTGATGTTCATATTTTTAAATCACAGTTTAGCCCCACTCCTCTTATAGCCTTCTAAAAACAGGATTCCTTTTTCTAGGTAAGAAAAGGTAAAAAGTGGGCTGCTTTGAAGGGGAGAACAAGACTTCTGTGTTACGTTTCCCCTGTTAACTGTTTCGAGCTTTTTCAAGAAAAAAAAATATAGTAATTATTGTGTATCAGGACTACAAAAATACCTGTGCAATTTCGCCAAGCTATGCCCTTTAGAATTTAAAGATGATAAATGAAGTAACTTATTCCTTTTGTTCTTTTCCAGTACTGGGAATCAAACTTAGGACCTTGCGCTTGTGGAGTGCAGGAACAGTGCCACTAAGCTAAATTCCTGGCCCAGATAATCTATTCTTGATAGAAACCATCACTATATTAAATACATCATTAAACAAACTTTAGAAATATTCACACCACTCTGGAACCCACCCAAGTAATACATCGTCTGTTTGTCCTGTTCTAAAGCCCTTCTTTGTCAACTACGAAGAAATACAAGCTCAGTTTCTGAAATTTTTGTGTGGGGTGATACAGTATCACCTGCCTAATAGAAGTTCTGTTAAGAATAATAGAAAATCACAAGCCTCTCAAGAAAAGGAGACAACTAACTCACTGCATTAAGACAAAGTAAGCATTCGAGTATCTACTCATCAGCCCATTTAAATGATATAGTTACTTACAAATAGGTGCTTTATAAAATAATGTATTTACAAACAAACAGATGATACAACTTTTATTTTTCATCAGCACTGAGGATTAAACCATTGAATCACATCCTATATATACTTTTTAAAAAGTTTTAAGACAGTCTCACCAAATTGCCTGCCCTAGTTTCAAACTTGCAATTCCCTGCCTCAGGCTCCTGATAGCTGGGATTACAGGTTTGTACCATCATGAACAGCTAAAACTGCTTTTTTTTTTTTGGTACCAGAATGAACTCAGGACCTTGCATTTGTGAGGCAGGCGGGGGAACCAGTGAGCTAAATTCCTGGCCCTTATAACTCTTAAAGGAAATCTTCCACTAGCTTAAAAACAAAAAGCAAATAAAAAGTCTAAGATAATAAATTCTACTTTTTCTGATTGTGCAGCACCAAAAGCAACCTGAAATTGGACATGGTGATATATATGTGCAATCCCAGATACTTGGTTGGTTGGTTAAGACAGTGTCTCACTCTGTAGCCCAGGCTGGCCTTGACTTAATGAGCCTTCTACCTCAGCCTCCCAAAATGCTGGGATTACAGGCACGCAGCATCCTGCCAGCTATCCCAGCTACTTGGCAGGCAGAGCAGGAGGATGGCCTGAGACTGTAAGTTTGAGGCCAGCCTACACAACACAGTGAGATCACATCTCCAAACAAACAAAATCAGAACAGTAAACGTGAAACTATTTTAAAGTACAGCAAAAAAATGCCTTTTATATAATTCAATCCTCAAGAAACCACATTTTCAAGTATTCCTAGCTACTCAGGAGGAGTGTTTGAACCCAGGAATTTGAAGCCAGCCTACGCAATATAGCAAGACCCTGAAAAAAGGAACCAAACTTATAGGTTTGTTCTCATGTTACTGTTTTATACTTTAATTCTTCGTGTACAGCAATGAGATTAAACTCTGCCATGACAATTATTAAAAAACTTGATTTTCAAGGATTCCTAGACCTTGACATCACTTAATCTTTTTTTTTTTTTTTCATTGAGTTTACTGGTACTTTTTAGGTATACAGTACAGTTACATTCATCACTGGGATCTTGTACCTTTACATGATGTGTCTTGGTTAATATTTTTTCCCTATACCCCTGCCTTCCCTTACCCCCTGCACCCTTCCCTATTTACAAAGTCTTTGTTTCCATTTTTCCCTTTTCTCATATTTTTTTTCCCCTTCTTTCCTTTCTCCTACCCTTCTCACTTCTTCTACTCCTTTAGCCCTTTTCTTCCTATTTCACATTATCAATTATATAATTTGGACCTTATTTACACATTTAGTTCTTCGCACCAGAGCACTTAATCTTTTTTTAAACTATAGAACATCTGTGCATCCTGTTGTTTCCTCATTGTAGCCCACAAATCATAAACATTTCTTCATATATACGTTTATTTTGTTGCTTAACAAGTAAAACCATATTCTCCCAGGATCAGATTTGCCCGCAAGAGCTTTTTCCTTTCACAAGATATGATTTACAAAAAGTAAGTCAGATGTGGAGGCACACACGTGTAATCCCATCACTCTGGGAGGCTGAGGCAGTAGGATCTTAAGTTGCCCAGTCTGGACAATTTAGTGACTTATAGTGAGATCCTGTTTCAAAACAGATGGGATATAATTCAGCAGGAAGGCCCTAGGTTCAATCCCCAGTATGGGGCATGGTAATACAGGGTGGGTTACAAAGTATACAGACAAGAAATGTAAATGTGCATATTTTTCAACACCAGAATGAGATTTTAAACTATGCAGTAATTAAGACTATGTTTATTTCTTGTGCATTATCTACTGTATCTAGTACTATTTTGAATAAAAAGTGAGAAGTAGGGCTGAGAGTGCATACACACACACACACACACACACACACACACACACACACGCAGCTCAGTGGCAGTGTTTGGCTACCACATGCAAGGCCCTAGGTTCAATCCCCAGTACTAAAGGAGGAAGTGATTAGAAATAATTTATAGGGCTGGGGATTTGGCTCAGTGGTTCCACCATCTGCCTCACAAGTGCAAGGACCCTAGTTCGATCCCTGGTACCCTCCCCAAAGAAATAATTTATAAATTGATAAAAATTCAATGTATAAATTAAATTAAGGTGGAGATATTAATTTAGTGTTTCACATACTCTTTTTACCGCATCTACATATGTATCAGTAATAGGGATTTGTTCTGATTAGGATTTCAAAACTCATAAACATTGGCAGGTTCATACTTCTGCACAAATTCAAATGCCAGCACAATGTTCAGAAACCTGTTAATGACTACTCCTTTAATACCACTATCTCACATCTGAGAACTCTCAGCACTTCTGTTATCAGAGAGAAGTATTACAAAGAAGACACTCTGCAGTCAGACACTAGACTGTAAATCCCACTTCTACCTTTTACTAGCTATGGCCTTATACAAATTACTCAACTTCTTTTTGACTTAAATTATATTTCTATAAACTGGAAGAAGAACTACCATCTAAAAAGATTACCATGGGGACAGAAAATGGCACTTGAAAATTCACATGGCATATCAAGAGAAATCAAATGTTAGATATTTTTATTTTCTATTGACTTAGATTTCAAATCTGAACTTTTTTTTTTCCATGAACACAGTTCCAAATGTTGCTTAATTTGATTAGCACAGTGTGCCAAGTTAGGATAGCCTATAGAGCTACCAGTAATTTTTTAAATAGGGTGGAAATGTGAGAGAGGTCATGGCACTTGCTCATGCCTCACTTCCCCCCAAAAAAACTCAGGGGAAAATTGAAAATTTGTACTTTCAGATGCAGCAGATGAATAAATCACATAAAATATGCATATATTTAAAAGTTCAGACAAGTCATAACTTTTAATAAAAAGGTTTTCCATATTATTATAAAATGGGTCAAGAGGAGTATATCAAAGTCCAGAGCCTACAACTAAAAAAAGTTTTATATCTTGAATATGCATGGCAGAATCATCAACATTGTGAAAGTTAACAATCAACACATTGTGAAAGTTGCGATTTTGTTGCATTGAACTTTTTTTTGTCATGGAAAAAAGAACACTTATCTTAGAATAAAAGCTGGAATAATCTATTTTTTATATGAAATATATGGAAAGCCATGGATATTCCATACCTTATTGATGGTAATGATGTTATTTGCAATTACAGCTAGTAATCCCACATCTGTTGGCCTGTGAACAAGAAGCAGTAGTTAAAACTGAACAAATCTTTAAAAAGAAGCCTTATCTCCTCTAAAAGATAATTCATTTCTAAAGTTCACTTACTTCAGTTTTATTATCTGATTGTAAAGCTGTAAAGCCTCCTCTGTACAGCCCTGAAGCTGCAGAATGTAGGCCATCTGACCGTGAATGATGGCCAGTTCTGTCTGTGGGTCTTCCTCTGTGCCATCCTAAGGAAAACAAGAAACGTTTTTTCCTGTACATTTTCCAAACTGATCTACTTTTATATACCAAGTGACACAAACATATGAAAAATATATAATCCTTGGTAAGACAGTAATATCCCCCCGAGTCAGTTCTTTAAAATTTAAAACTGGCACCAAAAGAGAGTTAAATTTAAGGGAAAATGCCAAAAAGATCTTGAAAGAAGATGACAACAAACTTGGAAATACCATGTATTGATCATTACTTCTAAAACCCAAGAATGAAAAAATAATGTAAAAAGTCCACATGCAAGTTTAGCTTTTTACAATATCCCTAAGTTTTAGAAACACAATTTTCTCCTAAGAACACATTTTTAAGATGCTTGTCAATTCTACCATAACTTCAGCCAAAATTTATAAAATACTCTAGAAAGAACTTAAAAAGTTGGAATTCTATAATTAGTTTTATAACTAACTCTGTAATTAGCTCTCTTAACTGATGTTCCAGATGAATCCATTCTTCAGTGCTCCTAGAGCGTTAGCTGATGATACTCATGTATGGTGAAAGCTCAAAGCTAGTAGGCTCTTACCTTTACTAACCCAGCACCCTGGAGCTAACTTGGTGATGCTGACCAGAAGTCCTATGCTTGTGCCCAAATATGTTATGCCAATTATGTTTGATACAGAAATGGTAAAACTTAAACACTATAATAAAAGATGAGCTATGAAAGTGAAGAGAGACTTGTTTTGTTGTTGTTGTTACCGGAGATCGAACTCAGGACCTTGCACTTGAGGCAGGCACAGTGCCACTCAGCTAAATCCCGGGTGAAAAGAGACTTGTTTTTATTGTTTTGTTTGTTTGTGTGGGTACTGGGGATCAAATTCCAGTCCTTGTGCTTGTGAGGCAGGCACCAGAACCACTGAGCTAAATCCCTGGTCCAAAAAGAGACTCGTTTTAAGGTCAACCATGCAGAATGCTCAGGAAGATTTACTAAAGGCAAATTCCTACAGAAAATTACTGTCTGATTAGATATGAGCCAAACAATGGTGATTGGTAAGAGTTAGTACCTATTAAATCTCTGGAATCAAACTATTTCCTATTAAAAAAAAAAAAAAAAAAAAAAAAAAAGCAGACATCAGGAATGCTGGATTATGTATGGATTTTAAAGAAAAACACATGGAATTCCTTTGAGCAGACCTGCAGTCAAGACTTTAGTCCCATAACCTAAACTAGAAGAATTTTTATATTAAGATAAAATGCTTATGGTATTACGATGTCTCACCTGAGTAGACTTCATCAAATAACATCAAATAACTTCATCAATCATGAGTGTTCCTAATATGATTATATTAGAATATAAATATATATGTATGTATATATATATATATATATACATACATATATATTTATTTTGTTGTTGTTTTGTTGGTACCAGGGATCAAACTCGGGTCCTCGCGCTTGCAAGATAGGCAGCGGAACCACTGAGCTAAATCCCCAACCCTACCATCTATTATAAAAAGTTGGTAAATAGTACCGTGAAACTTCCTACTAACTATATTAGAAGGGTAAAGTTTGAGTTTAACAACAAAATACTTACAGAGTCTTCTGAAAATGACTGACGGCAAAGATCTACAGGAGAAAAATTGTTTTAAAATTAGTATTGCTGGGCAATTACCATGTTTTCATCATACCAAAGAGCAAGAACTAAACTGAGGAAATTTAAAGATAATCCTTTTTTTTGGTATCCAGAAATTGAACTCAGGGCCTTGTGTTTACCATTAAAAATAATCTTATTAACAAGAAAATGTAAAATTTATGTTAGCATCACATTTACTGTATAAACATTACTGGTCCATAGCTGGGTGTGGTCACACACTTATAATCCCAGCACCCTGGAAGGCTGAGACAGAAGGAATGAAATTCGAGCCTACCTGGCCAATTAGAAAGATTCCCTATTTCTGAACAGGGATTTAGCTTAGTTGCATGGTACAGCACCTGCCTTGCAAGTGCAAGGTCCTGAGTTTGAGTCTTAGTACCAGAAAAAGAGAATTAAAAAAAAAAAAAAAAAAAAAAAAAAAAAAAAAAAAGACTTGATCTAAGACCCTATCTCTGAAAGGAAAAAAACATGTGAGAAACTAGAGATATAGCTCAGTGTAAAGGATCTAGGTTCAGTATCTACTAATCTGACCATACACTAAAAAATAAGATAAAATTAAACAGGTCCTTGATTATCAGTCTCTAGCACTTTTCCTTTCATTTGTATTCTCCACACTAACATTTTTAGAAAGTGTAAATGTAATAATAATTGATTGCAAAACACAAATTACAAAAAAAATAAAGATAATAATTCCACCATCTAATAAACACTGCTAGAATTTTAGCTATTTGTTATATAAACCTGCATTAAAGTGGAATATTCTATATACTATATTAACTCACTCCCATTTAATATAATTTTTTTTGGTACCAGGGATTGGACTCGGGTCTTTGCATTTGTGAGGCAGGTGGTGGCACCACTGAGCTAAATCAGCTGCCCCTGTCCCATTTAATATACTATGGACTTGTGTTATAATAAATATGAATCAACATTATTTTTTACATTTTAGTTTTAATTACTGCATGGCAATCTATTTTGGGATTACAGTAAATTGTAGTCAATCTTTTAATGGCATAGAAACTTATGCTCTAAGATTTTGTTCATATATCCTTTTAATTAATATTCAGATACATACATGAGTTTATCAAATTATTTCCTTAAAATAAATTTCTAGAAATGGAATTCAAAGAATGCAAACTTTTAAATCTTACACATTGCCAAACTGTCCAGTGTGAAGTCTGGAGTGCTTTTACACTCAAGCCTGCATGGTATGAGGGTGCTCTTCTGTATCACTGTCAATACTGGGCATGACTGAGAAATTTTCCTTCTTTCTGAGACAGGGTTATACAGGTTGATCTGGAACTACTAGGTGAAATGACTATCCTGTTTCGGCCTCCCAAGTGCTGGAAGTAGGGCACATGCCACCACAACCAGGAAAATTTTTTTACTTACTTACTTACTTGTGGTGCTGGGCATCAAACCCAACACCTCAAGCATATTAGGCAAGCACTCTACTGAGCTACGTCCCCAGCCCCTAAATTCTAGTCCTTAAATGGATTTTTCTTCTCATGATGCTCTGATATTTATTATTTTAACTTTAAAATTTTTTATTCGGTACCGGGGATCGAACTTGGGTCCTTGTGCTTGCGAGGCAGGTGGCGGAACCACTGAGCTAAATCCCTAGAACTTAACTTTTAAAATTTAACAGTGTTCAAATGGAAAGGGGAACAAGGGAAGAGGGAGGGAGGGAGGAAGGAAGAGATAAGAAAAAAAGTGAAAATAGAAGGAAAACATGGAAACAAAGCTTTTGTACATAGGGAGGGAAAGGGGCTTGAGGTGGGAGAATGGAATAAATATTTTAAAAAATTTAATAGTAAAGCAGACCCCATTTCATCTCTTTTTTTCATTCCCCACCATTCACTGAAGTCCCTATAACAACATTTTTATAGTTTCTGCAGATAATGTACACAGAAGTCTAAATGTTTCAGGAACTGAAAATTGAAATGTTTCATTTTGTTTTCCTCCCTCCTTTCTTCCTTGTCTTCCTTCCTCCTTCCTTTTTGGTGCTGGGATTTGTCCTAGGGTTTTGTGTATGCTAAGCTCACACTCTACTACTGAGCTACACTCCCTAACCCCCTTTTTTCCTTAATTAAAAGCTTTAAAGCATGTAAATATTGTATATAAAAACATACTAGAGTTAACAATGTGCTTGAATGGTTCTAGAAATACATACATGTAATGATGCTGTGTTTGCATGCACACTCGTGCTGAAGCACACATAGCATATTAACTACCACAGCAGAATAATCCAACAATTCTAGTAACTAATACCGAATGTTTTACTGTATGTCTTGTACTGCTGTAAATGCTTGACATTAAGTCACTTTATTTACATGTAACAATCATAATAGTTTGCTCAAAAAGCTAATCCTCAATGTTTAAATTTTAAGGTAGAATAAACTGAACATGAACAAGTGGACTGCCTTACTGATTAGACAAAAAAGATATGGTCAAAATGAAAGAGTCTAGATGAACTCTGAATAATTCCCACTGCCTCAGTACTATTTCCATTTAATATTTCATAAATATCAAATGCAATTTTTGGAGGTACTCTACAAGTTTTATCCACATTATGTTAACAGCAACCTTAACAAACTTCCAACCTTCAGCTCTCTGTAGGATTTTCATTGCCTGGTTCAGCTGGCCTTGTCCAATCAGTGCACAGGCGGTGTTGTAGCACAGTTCGTGGGTGCCTTCCTGGAGGCCCAAGTTCTCCTGTCATGGAGCAGAACACCAGTCAAACACCAGGCACAAGGACTATTCCATGGCTGCATGGATGCATGAGAATACTCACTGGAACCACTTTTTCCCAATTGCTTTGAGCTGCAACAACTGCAGAAAGGTTTGTTTTCCTTTCCTCATCATAATCATCTTGGGAATTTCGCACGAGATCTCTATACACAGCTAAGCATTCATCATAGCGTTCCAAACGGTATAACTAAGGAACAAAAAGCAAAAAAAAAAAAAAAAAAAAAAAAAAAAAAAAAAAAAAAAAAAAAAAAAATCAAAGAACACTAATAATAGCGTTATATCCCTGACACCACACTAATGTTCTGGGGAATCACTAAATGAGAATCTAATTCAGCATAACACAGGCAATTATATGTTTATCTTATATAATTTTTAAATTAGTTCTGTGTGCTATAAGACACTTTCAAATACAATACATCTTTACTATATAACAGATTTGTAAGCATTATTCAAGTTAGAAAAGTAATTTTTAGAGTCAGGCATGGTGGGAGGCTGAGGCAGGAGAATCCCAAGTTGGATCTTGGCATGAGTAACTTAGTAACTAGTGAGACCTTATCTCAAAATAATAGTGGGAAATGGGAAGGTCCTGGGTTCAATTTCCATTAATCTCCCCTGCCCCCGCAAAAGAATTTCTTTTAACTTCCTTCTTGAAATCAAAGTACCTAGAAATTTTTCTAAGAAATCTATTCTATTACCTGAATCTGAATTACAATAAAAAATTTCCACAAGACAAAATAATTACTAATCCCCAGTAAATAGGAAAAAATTTAAATATCATAATTACTATTTTATAGAAATTCATTATATATAATATTTTCTTGTTTCTCAGAATCAGCTATTGTACAGAATAATCTCAATAACTCACAATTTCTGCTTATTCAAGGTGCTGCTTTTTTTTTAATGGTGGCAGTGTTTTATATTTATTAAAGCTAGAAAAAAATCAGAAAGCTGGGGGGAAAATAGGCCCTGCAAACTGAGTTTGGGTTCAGTAAAAATGGAGGAAAAAATAAAAATAAAAAATACACCAAGTGTAGGGTGGACTATCATGAAGAGGCATGAAAGCCTACTCAAGCTGCTTTTTCTTTTTAAAGAGGTATGAGAAGGATTAGAGGTAGGTACAGGATACACCCAAGAGCAGAGTGTGGGTGCTCAAAGAAATGAGGTACAATATAGTTGGAAATTGGGGATCTTTTACATGTTTTAGGAGGTGGAAATCTGTGGAACTAAATAATCTATAGTCCTACAGGATGGAAAGATGTCCTGTCCTTAGTGAGCCATTTCTCTGGGAAATGCCAAAGTGTAGTTCTTTCATGGGTGAAAGTGGACCATTTGCAAGTAAAAAGGAATAGTCAGACCCTTTACAGCTAAAGAAAATTGCACATATTTGAAGTCTGGGAGAAGGGAAAAAAGTAAATAAGCCAGGCTTGTCGTCTGAAGCTGCAATTTTTCTTTAAACTATAACTTTAAAATTTCTGATTTCCTTGTATCCTTTCTACTTATTTCTTTTATCCTACCTCATTTCTTCTGAGACTTTGGTTCCTTATTCTTTTTTTTAGTTTT
Source organism: Fukomys damarensis (assembly GCF_012274545.1). NCBI lineage: Eukaryota > Metazoa > Chordata > Mammalia > Rodentia > Bathyergidae > Fukomys > Fukomys damarensis. The sequence goes on along the minus strand of NW_022900947.1, from coordinate 42,691,070 downwards.
TTGAGACAGGGTCTCATTATGTAGTTGAGACTGACCTGGAACTCACTTTGTATCCCATGCTGGTCTCGAACTCACAGTGATCCTCCTGCCTCAGGCTCCCGAGGGCTGGGATTACAGGCATGTGCCACCATGCCCAGCCTGTTCCCTTATTCTTAAGGGGTTGCAGAGTTAAAGCTGTTCTTGTTTTGTTTTTTTGGGTGCTGGGGATCGAACTGGGGCCTTTGGAATTGCAAGGCAGGCAGCAGAACCACTGAACCAAATACCTGGCCCCATAAAGCTGTTCTTAAAGGACAACAACTACCTCTTTGTTAATCTGTCCATGTACAACAGAGACTGATGCCCTTCAACACTGAAATGTAACCAGTTTACACATTTCTGTCCTCTCATCAATAGTAGCCCTATTTTATATTGCTTCATTTATATCATTTATTTATTTTTGAGATAGTCCTGCTATGTGATTCAGGCTGGCCTCACACTTGAGGTGATTCTCCTGCCTCAGCCTCCCAGTACTGGAATTATAGGCGTGCACTACCACACCTGGCTCAAGTTTAATTTTATGTCCCAAAAACAATATTAAAAAAAAAGCATTATTTTCAGAAACAATATTTGTCCTATGGGATAGAAGAAATCACCAAAATATGTATCTATCATGATTTTAAACTTAGAATTAAAATATCAGTTAAATACTAGAAATAGTTTCAAACCTGTGTAAATATATAAGCTCATTAGCCTCCATCTTTCTAATTAAAAAATCAGATTTCATAGCTATTTATATTTTTTCTTTCTCATTTTGAATTTTTGGAGAGTCTCACTATGCAGTTCAGGCTGGCCTTGAACTCACTGTAGCCCAGGCTGGCTTCAAATTTATGGTGATCCTCCTGCTTCAGCCTTCCTAGTGCTGGGATCACAAAGCACTAGGCTAGTTCTTTAATTTTCTAGTTATACCAAGTAAGTGGTTTGTTCATAGACTATGACATACACCACTTATACAAACATATACAAATGAAGATCAAAAGGAGAAAACGTGCTGGGCAGGACTGCAATCTCAGCTACTTGGGATGATACAGAAGGATCATAAATTGGAGGCCAGCCTTAAATTTGCCAGCAATTTAGCAAAACTCTCTTTTTTTTTTGTTTTTTGTTTTGGTTTTTTGAGACTGACCTGGAACTCACTATGTAGCCCAGGTTGGTCTCAAACTCCCAGGGATCCTCCTGCTTCAGCCTCCCAAGTGCTGGGGTTATAGGTGTGTGCCACCACACCTGGCCTTAGCAAAACTCTGTCTTAAAATAACAAATTTTTAAAAAAGGGCTGGGGGTATAGCTCAGTGGTATAATGTCCCTGGGTCTGATTCCCAATACTGGAGAAAAAAATTTTCATACTTCAAGAACTGATTTGGTGGCTAGTCTTGTGGAACTTCATGATGGGCTGGGTTTCCTCAACTTTGACCTTGTTAGAGGCATGCTCATTCAGGATGATGATGATCCACAGGTGTTTAAAGCAGTACTCACCACTTGTCCATATAGCTCTTTTAGTTTGTCTGTCTGCTGGTTGGCACTTTCTATTGTCTTCAAGGCATTTTCAATTCTGTTGAGCCTGTACTCACAATATGCCTTCTCAAAGGAGAGAGAGTTACTAAGAAAGAAAAAACAAATAGCTGATCATTATCTCTACAAGACAGAACACTCACTCTATGCCAGATCCTGCTCTAGCACCTGGGATGTGTTAATTTATTCAATCCCCAGAACAGTAAAGGAAACAAAGGTTAGTGACTTATCCAAAAATCACACAGGCTCATTAAGTGCCAGAAAATCTAAATCAATTTCCCTAGCCCCTACTCTTTTCATGGATATTGAGAATTATTGACCTTTTAAAAATAACACTGAAGAAAGTAATTATGAATCAATAAAATAACCAACTACCTTAGAGACAAGGATAATCCGAACACTTAAGTGTCTATTTGATTAATTCCTTAAGTCTACTAATAGCCAAGCATGATGGTGCATACTTGTAACCCTAGCACCCTTGAAGCTGATGCAGAAGGATTTCAAGTTCTTGACGCAGCCTGGGCAATTTAGCAAGACCTTGTGTCAATAAATAAATAAATTTAAAAAGGGCTGAGATGTAGCTCAGTATGAAGGCTTGAAGTTCAATCCCTAGTACCACACACATGCTAAAAACAAAAGACAACAACAGCAACAAAAACAAAAAACCAAACCAAAACTATTAATAAAATAATAGGCTTTATGAGGCTTCTTCTAATTTGTTCAAGAAGCAAATGATTAGCAAATAAAAAATAACTATAAGTAAAAGAACATAATACTTGCAATCCAACAACTGGTACATACACAACTAAGAAAGCAACATTTATAAACTGAGCACGGTGGTGCATAAGGCTGAGTCAGGAAGATGGCAAATTCCAGCCTAGCCTAGGCAAATTAATGAGATTTTGTCTCAAAATGGAAAATAACTAAAAAATTAAAACAACGAATCATTTTGAAGTTTCAACCATAATCTCCAAAGAAAAATATCTATCAAAACAAATAGCAATATTTTACTTACCTAATAAATTTTTTGGAAAACTTCCTATCTCACATAATCCAGTATTTTAAATTTTAGTATAAACATGTTTAATAGCAGCAAGCAACATCCCTTTTATTTTCTTTATTTTTTCCAGTACTGGTGATCAAACTCAGGACTGCGTGAGGTAGGTGCAGTAAATCCCTGACCTTTCCTTTTATTTTTAATAAAGTTATAAAATTAGTTTTCAGTTTG
>NW_022900947.1:42658635-42688270 GCF_012274545.1 Fukomys damarensis | reverse complement strand
CAGAAATACGAAAAGACACTAATGTTTTATATCTAATCCCATCTGCTTCTCTCATCTTTTACAAGTGACTTTTTAATCAGTGTTTCTCCTTCTAGGGTTTTTGCAAATACAGCAGATGTGTAAATCTTATAGCCTCCTCCTCTTACAAAAGGAAGTATACTATATACTATTCTCTATCTTATAAGCCATAATCCCATTAAAACATAAATATGCTGTAAAGTTAATCTTGATACTTATTTCTTCAGGGGCTAAGTCACAACTGTAAAGAAAAGAGCTGAGTATACTGCTATGCACCGCAGTCCCAGCTATTTGGGAGATTAAATAAGATCACTGAGCCCAGGAGTTCAAGCCTAGCCTGGGTAACACAGTGAGACCCCATCTCAAAATAAACTGATCAATCCAAATAAAAAGGAAATCACAGCTAATTGTAGTGATGCATGCCTATAATTTCAGCACTCTGGGAGGCTAAGGCAGAAGGATCACAAGTTTGAATTCAGCATGGGCAACATAATAAGATCTTACAAATTCAAAACAAAAAACATAAAACAACTCGGGTATAATCCCCAGTATCAAAAATAAAACAAAAGACCAAACTACAGTAACAATTCAGAATATGAGTTTATATTCTATGAAATAAGTGAATTTTTAAAAACTGCTATATAAAGACTATTACTCCTTTCACTGAAAGATCTTGGCCTCAAATCATATTTACCTAAATAATTCTCAAAATGATTTGGTTTTTTGAGACAAGGTCTCATTATGTAGCCCCGGCTGGCCTCAAACTCATTTAAGGCACAGAGGCCCGGGTAAGACTGCCATGCCATCCTAAAAAGCTCTTTCAAATGCTTAGATGCTGATAGATGCTTAAATGCTCTATACCTATACATCTCAGCTTTATACTTTCTACCTTTTGTATTCCTTTGTTTAAAAAACTTATGCTGAGTTGTTATCCCTATATCCTCTACAGTCTTGTTACATTTAGGTCTACTATTTACCTCCTTTTTGATTCAAAATGAAGATAGGGTGTGTGAGGATAGTGTCTCTAAGGCAAAAAGGACAAAACTTAACTGTTGCTCCTCCCAGTTTCAAGCAAAAGAAAAACGGAAGGAAAGGTAGGTAAAAAAATCAGTGAATAGTGCCAGGTATGTGCGTATGTGTAAGGGGGTACATCTGCAACTCCAGCACTTGGGAGGCTGAGGTAGGAGGATCATGAGTTCAAGGTCAGCTGGAGCTACTAGTGAGATGAGACCCTGTCTCAAAAACAAACGAACAAACAAAAAAACCCACAAAAAAACAACCAGCAAAGAGGTCATAGTTTTAATAAAAGTTATTTCTTACTGAATTACTTACTTGGCTAAAACTTTGGTATGTGCATTGATGACAGTCAAGGCTTCCTTGAAACTTCCATTCTGAATAAGGCAGACCACTTTACAGTGCAGGGCAGTTACATCATCTTTGTTGATCTGTAGTACTGAAGAATGATTTTAGGAAAGTCACTTTTACTGCATTTTCTTATCCCCGCCTCAGAAAGCTTCATTTCTAATTTTATTGCATTAGAAATGATTAGTCAAAATAGTATAACAAACTCCCCACATATTTCCACCACATTTTGACTTAAATGACATTATGGAGTTATAGATTAGATTTTATGTGAGGAACAGATTCCAAAGCTGCAGGTACCAAAAAAGTGCAGTGAAATACAACAAGAAAGAAGCTATTTCTCCAGCCTTTTTACTTTAGGAAACACAGTACATCCAACATATTTCATTACTTCACAGGGAAAGAAAAAAGTTCACGTAAAATTTGGCAGCAAATGACATAGGAATAATGTAAGCTTGCCATTAACGGCCTTGAGATCTTGAGCAAAATATTTAACAGCCAAATCTGTTTTCTAATCTACAAAATGTGTATGAAAACAAATTATTTTACAGGGTTATCAAGAACATGAAAAGAGAATATTGTGGAGAAAACCTTACACACTATAAAGTACAATACAAACACAATTTCTCTTGCTGCCAATGTCATTCAAAATTCCATTTCCCATAAGGTGACCAAAGAGAAGTACAGGTAAGAACTCAAGTGACCAAGTTCCAGTGCTAACAGCTGTTCAGTGTCAAAATGACTAGGATTACTGTTGCTCTTATTTGTGGGCAACTGAATCCAATTCACAGCCTGAGAATCAAAAGAATTTCTACCAATTAATATGTACTGCTGAACAAATTGACAGCCTTTGCTAATTAAAGTATTCTTGCAAAACACTACACTGCTACTAAGTATGTAATACTGGTTGGAGGCCTAGCCAAGTCTTAAAAGTTAACCCAAATAAATTTAGGAATCAAGCAATTCTAATTAGTATTTTTCTCAATGTCTGAAATGACTAAAAGCGCACCATTACTCCTCTTCACATTAACTCAGCAATAGGTTGTTGAAAATTACGCAGACTTGCATGTTACCGCCATACCTTTTATGCTACTACTGCTTTACTGAGCTAAGCTGCTTTGGTAATTACAGCCCAAATCTAACACGTACAGGTTGCATCTTCAGTAGAAAAGAACACAGCACGACCGAGAGCATTAAAATACACGGCCACACTACAGTTACGTATGTAAAGGATGAAATAAATACAAGTCAAACCACACTGAAGGCAGTTAAAATTGTAAATTATTTTAGGAGGAATGAAAAAGGCCCAACTTTTCTTCAGACATTATTTCAAAGGCGAGTGCTCTCACACACATTTTTTCTGATTAAATAACACCCGGGAGATCGCATATGTGGGGGTGACATGGCTGACATATAGACCAGCCCTCCATTCTCCCCGGGTCGCATCTGCACACCTTCCACCTAGTCAGCATGAGCGTGTGAATTACGTGTCCCAGGCAGGTTCCTCCCTCGGCCCCGCCAGAGAACACTTTCCCTCCGCAATACAGTCATGGTCTCTACCAGAAGAGAACGTAAAAAGACAATCTGATACATCTGCGAAATAACGCAGCACAGGAGTCAAAACAGTTTGGAAGAGGCTTTGGGGGCTGCGGTCTCTTTTAATCCCCCCTCCCTCGTGTCCCGCGGGGGTAAAGGGAACGTACTTGTGCCTTTAAACAGCCAAGGACCCCAAATTGGCTGTTGGAGTGGAGAGGCTGCAACCCGCACCCTGCAGATCTTGGGCACGAGTCCAGCTGACGCTGGGGTCTCCCCTTCCGCGCCTCAAGCCGAGGTGGTCGCGCGCGCCGAAAACAGGAGGCACAGTCCTGCCGCCCAGGCCAGCCCCGGCGCCCGCCCCATCACTTACTCTTGTTGACGGTTTTCAGAGCGCGCGTGAAGTCGCCGTTCTGTCCAAAACGGTTCACTTCACTCCACAGCGCGGGCACCGAAACACCCCCACCACTGCCGCTCGCCATCTTGGAGAAGGGGGCGGGGTATGGCGACCTTTGACCCGGAAGAGGATTCCCCAAGTGGGCAGAGCAGAAGAGGAAGCTGGCGGTAGTTTAGCGTTGCAGAGTGGAGAGTCTTCATCCCTGATTTAGCGTCCTGAACTAGAGGTTGGCGTGAGGTCTGGAGTACAGAGGTGTCGGACTCTGACTAGGGGTGGGGGATGATGTTTCACCAATAGTTTCAGTCCAAAGCAGCGTGTTTTTTCTGGGCGACTGCTTGTGGATAAAGTCTATAAAAGTGGTAAATAAAAGAAACTGGAGCGGGTTGGCGTAGTGGGGAGTCAGAGCTTTGCGGTGGTGATTGAGAATGCCAAAATGAGGAATTAGCATTTGAGAAAGATTTTACAAATAATTGGGGAACAATGGTCGGGTTGTGGAGAAAATGAGGGCCATTCTGGCAAAGAGGTGAACTTGAAAGGTTCTGGAGAAGAAAAACATCCAATGCAAAAGCACATTTGGTGAAAATTTCTCAGCTGCCTTTGGCACTAAGGATGATGAGGTGATTATCTGACTAGATGCCTGACAGTAAAGAAGTCACTGAACTTATTGGGCTCTGTTTTTCCCACTGTAAAATAGGGATAAAATAGATGGGTGACACGCCTGTAATCTCAGCTCGAGGCAGAAGCAGGAGGATCACAAGTTCTAGCCCAGACTGGTCAGTTTAAGACTGTCTCAGTAGTGGGAGGGGAGAGATAAAATGAATTTGGGGCAAAGGCCCTGGGTTAATCCCTCAGCATCACCCATGATAGTTTCAGCCATAAAAGATAACTCATGCACCTGACAGTCACAACACAAATATACCCGAAATGGACCTAGGGCTCGTGGAAGACCTAAGTATGAAGATATGTTCAAATGCAAGGGAATGGTTATGTATTGGGTACACTTGATGTGACGCCATTTTTATTATTCTACTCTGTAGGTAAGTCTTTTCATGATCTTAACACCTCCTGTCATTGCCTCTCTCCCCTACCAACTTACTTAACTCCTTTTCATCTTTTTTTGTTTTTTTTTTTCAGCTTTAATTGAATTTATTGGTACATTTTAGGGATACAGTACAGTTACATTCATTGTTGGGATCTTGTACCTCTACATGACAAGTCTTGTTTTTTTTGGTTTTTTGAGATAGGGTCTCACTATGTAGTTAAGACTGATCTGGAACTCAGTATGTAGCCCAGGCTGGTCTCAAACTCACAAAGACCCTCCTGCTCAGCCTCCCAATGTTGGGATTACAGAGGGATACAGTACAGTTACATTCATTGTTGGGATCTTGTACCTCTACATGACAAGTCTTGTTTTTTTTGGTTTTTTGAGATAGGGTCTCACTATGTAGTTAAGACTGATCTGGAACTCAGTATGTAGCCCAGGCTGGTCTCAAACTCACAAAGACCCTCCTGCTCAGCCTCCCAATGTTGGGATTACAGGTGTGTACTACCACCTAGCTTTTTTTTACTTTTTTTTTTTTTTTTTTTTTTTGAGATAGGGTCTCACTATGTAGTTAAGACTGATCTGGAACTCAGTATGTAGCCCAGGCTGGTCTCAAACTCACAAAGACCCTCCTGCTCAGCCTCCCAATGTTGGGATTACAGGTGTGTACTACCACCTAGCTTTTTTTTACTTTTTTTTTTTTTTTTTTTTTTTTTTTTGGTACCAGGGATAGAATTCGGGTCCCTGCACTTGCAAGGCAGGCAGTGGAACCACTGAGCTAAATCCCTTGCCCTTCATCTAGGGTCAACGTTTGCTTCTTGGAAGAAACTTTGCACTGGCCAATGTTCTGGTTACATTGTTATAAGGTGCTCTACTTCTGCTTTTGCTTGATGATAGATGTACATGCTAGGGGCTCATGCTTGCCAGGCAAGCTGTCCAACACTGAGCTATATCCTCAGTCCAAGGCACTCTACTTCTGAGCACTGATCATCCAAGGACTTTCTTGCTCTGAATGGCTTAGTTCTTTGATGCCAAGGCACTGTAATGACTTTCCTTACTACAATATCACTAGAATCTAGCACATGACTTTGAGACAAGGTCTCACTTTGTAGTTCAGGCTGTCCTTGAACTCACTGTAGAGCCCAGGCTGGCCTCAAAGTGGCAGCAATCCTCCTGCCTCAACCGCCTGAGGGTTGGGATTACAGGTGTGCACCACCATGCCTGGTATCACCTTTCTTTCTCTAGAGAACCTGATGTATTCAGCTGAATGAGATTTGCTTCATAATTTTTGAACTGAGGGCAGTAACTCCAACTCCTGGCTATGTCATATGGTACCTGTTCTATTTCCTATCTGGTCAGTATAGTAATACAAAATTCTCACAGTAGGTGCAGTGCGCTCTAGGAACCAGAGGACATAATCTTTGTGTATTAGCAAAAATCATGATAAAAGCTTTGGATTTTCATTACTGTTCAGTTGTTACAGATTTCAAACCAGTCATGCCTAAACTTCAGGGATGTTTAAGGTAACATTTGGTATACTCAAAATATTTCTTAAGATTTTGTAGACTCCATTTGATCCCCTGAAATTTTTGTTTTTGGTACCAGGGATTGAACTCAGGACCTTAGGCTGCTTGCCAGGCAGGTGCTATGCCGCTGAGCTAAATTCCTGGCCCCCAAAGTTGTTTTTGAGAGCCAGTGTTTTAGTAATGTTTCTAATCTTATAGAGCATGGACTTTACAAAAAATTTGGCATTTGGTGAGGGCTCACTTCTATGGTTCATACATGGTGCTTTCTAGCTGGGGAAAAAATTTGTAAAGAATATCTGATGCCACTCTCCTACCCTCGTGATAAAATCCAGACTACAAGATCTAGCATGTAATGTCCTTTGTGATCTGGATTGTGTTTGCCACTTCTCCATCCATGTTAAGTCTTATTACTGTACTTCCTGGATTAGCTTTTCTGTTACAGGAAAAAGATACCTGAGATAATCAACTTACAAGGGGGAAAGATTTACTTTGGCTGATGGTTTAAGTTTTCAGAGATTTCAGTCCATGGTAGTTTGGCTGTGTTGTTTTGGGGCCTGTGGCACTACAGTATATCATGGCAGGGTATGTGGTACAGCAGAACTGTTCACCTCAGGACCATCAGGAAGCAAAGAGGGACCAAATTCCTAATATCATTTTTAAGGGCATGCCCTCAATGACCTTAGTTCCTTTCACTGTAGACCCATCACTTTCTAAAGGTTGTACCACTTTCCAATGGTGCCAAAGGCTTACAGCCAAACCTTAATACTCAAGATCCAAACTGTAACACATTCCCTTATCCTTTTTGCATGCTCTTCTCCAATATTAAGCTACATGCAGCTCCTTCCATGTCCCACCAAAGCCTCATGTGGTCATAGGTGGGGCTTTTTCAGAGGGGGCTGAAGCTTGGATTGCAGATGTGAGTGCTACCCATCCTAAGTAGCCTGGATAAGGTATAAGGGATAGAAAGAACTGTGGTCCTTCCTTGCTTGCTTTGCTACCTTCTGCCTGCCATAAACTCTTTTCTCTATGTTGCCTGATTGCCAGGCCATCCTGCCTTGGAGCCTGCTGATTGTAGACTGAAACGTCTACAAAGAGCAAAAAAAAAAAAAAACCTTCCCTCCTTTAGCTTTGTGTTAGGTATTTTGTCTCAACAAGAATAAATAATACAGAATTTGGTACCACAGAATGGGGTTGTTGGTGTGACTGTATCTGACCATGTGGCTCAAGAGCCTCTGGAACTGGCTTGTGGGAAGGGAAGAGTTAGGAAAGGCTCAAGCTCCCTGAAAAAGTAGAGTTGGAATGCCTGAGGCTGTACTTGATGGGAGATTCTGGTCAGAGTTCAGAAGACCAGAAGGCTGATAGAAATTTTGCCAGTAAAGACCAAGCTCAAGTTTCTGCTGGGAGGTAGGACTTCATTGGCTGTTGGGGCTCCAGACAATGTGTGTTCATGGCTACTGTTGGGACTGTTTAGCTAAATTTATGTTGAGAATCAAGACCAAAGAGCCCAGAAAAATTATTTAAAACGTTTTGAATTGGGCCCGAATGGAAGCTACAGTAAAGCTGTGGACTGCAAAGACAGAGCAGAAGAGATCTTGACTGCTGAGAAGGAATAGAACAGAAAAGACGGCCTGAGGACACCACAAGCACCAGCAGGACTCTGGCTTTTGTAAGGTGAAAGACTTCTCTTTGAGAAGAGAGCTCCAGAGGACCATGTTCCAGAATGGTGGCAGCCTAGGAACGTTTTTCCTTGGGATTTGCTTCATAGGCACTTGACAAGAGAGGAAGCTTGGCTACTTCTCCAGCTGGCAGCAGGCCTTGGCATCATCCACATGGTGCTAGTTTTAGGTGCATGTAGAATACAAGAGTTGTGGGGTCAGGAAGGCTTCTATCCAGATTAAAAAAGGCTTCGAAGGCCAGGCAGTGAGAGGGCAGTGTGTGAATATGGCAGTGTGAAGACAAAGGTGCATTGGAGGCTCCAGAAGGTTGGAGAAGCCAGGAGTGGATCATCTGAGGAAAACTGCGAGGAAGCAGAGCCAGCCCAAGAGAAGTCACGGGAGCTACAACCACCAGAAGTGCTACTAGTTGCTTGGGATACAATTAAAATAAAGCTAGTCCTATGTGTTCATATAATATTTTCTAGTGAGGAGGAAGGCAGTAAATATATCCTTGGTGATAATAAATCTATAAAGAAAGTGAAGGAAATGGAAAATAAATTAAGATTCAACTGAGGAATTAAGAATAGTTTTTCATTTGCAGTTTTCCTTTGGAGATGACGTTGTGTCCTTTTTCATGTATTCACAGTATCCTATCCTTTCTATATTAATTATATATTTTGAAATGTTTCTGAAGATTCTTTAGGACTCATGGAGGGTAGAAATTGAACTATTTATCACTTCATTCTTGGGTCTCATATATACATTTTCTCCACAGAAATAGAATCAAAAGGATACAGAGATTTATTATGAGGGCTTAGCTCAACAACTATAGACTAAACAGAAGTACAATTTGCTACCTGTAAGCTAGGGACCTAGGGAAGCTGATGGTACAGTTCCAGGACAGAAAACCAGTGTCTGAGGGCACAAGATGTATTACTCAGCAGACAGCAAATTGATCCTTCCTCATTTTTTGTTCTATACTTAGGCCCTCAATGAATTGGATGATTCCTACCCATAATGGTGAGGGCAATCTTTTTTACTCAGTTTGAGGATCAGGCCAGAGTTGCATCTGACCCTCATTTGAGACACCTGTACTCAGACATGGGCGAGGGGGAGGGAAAGGAGGGGTAATTTCTTACTTTATTTTTTAAACCAAGAGGAACTACTATGTATTCTAGGCTGCCTTGAACTCAATATCCTCCTGCTTCAGCCTTCCAAGTGCTGGGATTATAGGCACAAGTCACCATACCTGGCTCATAAATGTTTTATCAGCTACCTGGGTATCCTTTAGCCCAGTCAAGTTGATACATAAAGTTAGCTATCACCTAAGTACCGCAAACTTATTTTTATATTAATATTTGGTCATTTATGCTTTCTGAGATGTGTATATTAAGTATATTATGTTACTATCTTAGTTAACTCCAGGACATGCAGAAGAAATATTATTTAAGTATTTTTAGCTGGGCAATGTGGGCATGTCTGTAATCCCAGCTATTCAGGAGTCCAACCTAGGCAACTTAGTAAGACCATCTCAAAGTAAAAGTTGATGGAGGTCTTATCTAGCTAGCATACAGAAGGCCCTATGTTCTATTCCCATTACTCCCCCCTCTGCTCCCAAGTAAGCATCTTTAATGCCTTTCTAAGGATTGCTGGGCTGGAAATGTCACGGAGAATTTGTGGATACTCTGTGGCAAATTACTCCCCATCTTGCATGTTTTCACAGAAACTAGATCAGCTGATAGCAATAATGAATTCAGGGTAATTTTCATGGTGAATTAATTCCACTCATAACTGACATTACAGGGCTAGGATTGTAGCTTGGTGGCACAGTGCCTACCTGGCAAGCACAAGGCCCTGAGTTCGATACCTGGTACTAAAACAAAACAAAAAAAAACCTCTTAAGTCACATTATGTAATACATTCATAAGCCAAGATACATTTTACGTATATTAACTAACTTATTGTCATAACCTTTGTAATTTCAGAAGCTGTTTTTAAAAGCAGCAAATCTAAGAATGTCTTTATGATAAAAGCTTAAAAACTGCGTTATTTGGACAATTTTTCCCATTTTTGTGTTCACCTTTAAGCTCATAGAAAGTATAATCACCCACGTGACAAATTAGATGTTGTGTAAGGTGACTTCTTACAGGAAATGTAATGAGTAAATGCTTTCAAGTACTCTAGCATCAATGAATTAAACTACTGACGATATCTGTACTGTACTAAGATGCTGAGGTTAAAACTGATATTGACCATGATAGTGTTAAGTCCTATCCACCAGTCTAAATTAAATTTAAAACCTTTTTTTTGGTACTGAGGATCAAACTCAGGACCTTGCACTTATGAGGCAGGGAGTAGAACCAGTGACCTAAATCCCCAGCCCTAAACTTAAAACTTTTTCATGTACTTCACAGAATTAGGTAGAATCATTGCTACCTAAATGGGTAGACAGAAGAGGATGAATCACTTGAATAGTCACTACTCAGAGACCAGACACCCAAACTTGAAAGATGTTAAAATTGTTTAAGTCTCGTAATTGTTCTGCCATAGCACATAAGCCAGCCTTGCAAATTAGCATAAAATAGAAAATTACAATTCTCCAATCTCTAGCAGTTAGGCATAGTACATCAGAGTGTAACAGTGTATGGGAAATCAAGTGTAAATTACATTTTTCTCTTCTTGGAACTTACAATTTAAGAGCAATTGTGGTTATGAAAGGTTTTATGGAAATAAAGCTCCACTATCTAACAAATAGTAAATGGTAATGGTAAAATGAAGTCCTTCAAAGAAATAAACGTATAAATATATGGCAGTCCAAGGATTATGAGGAAACAGGTTCCCTTGACAGGTCACATCAGTGATTCTTTTTATTTTTAGGGTTTTGGAGACAGGGTCTTGCTATGAAGTTCAGGCTGACCTGGAATCATCAGCCTAGGCTGGTCTCAAAAAGCTCGATATTCCTGTCTCAACCTCCTGAGTGCTGGGATTACAGGTGTGCACCACCCTGTCTGGCACACACCAGTGCATCTTAACCTACAGACCATAGTAGGATTCAAGGGAACCCAAGAATCAATTTTGTGTGTGCAAGTTCCTAAAGAGGTCATCAGGATTAATATTTTCAGAAGGGTCTATGGCAAAAAAAAAAAAAAAAAAAGAAAGAAATTTTGGAAGTCTGGGCAATCACCTAGAAAAGACTGGGTTGCTCGAGGACCGTCTAAGGATCAGGCTAGTACTGCATCTGACTCGCATTTGAGGATCCCATATGGAGGATAAGAGAATAAGTTAAAATTCAAAGGTTAAGCAGAAATTGAAACTGATAGCCACAACTTGTTGCTCAGTGAGATGTAAAAGGTTAAAAAGGAACATAAAGGATGAAATCCTTTCTGACTTGGGACAGTGACTAGTTCTAGGCTTGGTGAATATGAATTAAGTTGCAAGCATTCTGGTTTTTATACAAGTGCCTATGGGGCGGACAGATACAGAAAAAAAATATGTTCAGAAGCCAGTTGGAAATTTTATTAACATTACCCACTCTATTAATAAATGAGAGAAACTAAGAAATAACCAATACGTCAGGGAATAGGTTAAAAGAAATGACCAAGAGTAAGGGTGGACTATCTTAGTGTTAGCTCAAGAAAGGAGTGGTTAGGCAACATATCCCAGGTGGATCAGATGAAACAAGTTGTAAGAGATGGCAGCTTATTAACCGTTAAGAGGTTAGAAAATACAGTGTAGGCCAGAGGGAAAGCATTATCAAGATTTCATCTGTAGCAGAGGTTTTTAATATTTTAGGGGATACAACCCTCTGGAGAAAATTGATTGCCCCTTCTTTTAAAAATGAACCAGAACTTCTTTATATTCTGTGATTTTACAGGTTCTTAGATGAACTCATTGGCATTAATACTTGATACTAGGTGGCTTCCATAGTGACCCTTTGTCTTATTTTATGTGTTTTCCCCTACCCCTAGCATCAATCTCAACTTTCCTTACTAAAGAAAAAAAGACAAAGCCTGGCGTGGTGACACATACCTATAATAGCATTAGGGAGAATGAGGCAGGAAGACTGAGTTTGAAAGTAGCCTGGACTGTATATGGGTTGTTATACCTAGCTAGAGATAATATAAATACACACTATTTTCTGAGATAGTGACTATTAAAACAAAAACCAAAACCATGCCCTTAGAATTTGTAAAGACCATAAAATGAATGAGGATTATATTGCTCTTATCACCTAAGATATAATAACCATTTTATCCTTCTAAAACTTACTGGTTGAGATATAGCAGGTCAAGTTATAACTTTAGAGCTTTATAATAGGATCTTATTGGCATTCATAAAATGTGTTTTTTGGATTATGTTACCTACTGAACAAGGATTATACAGTGGGTAGAAAAAAAGTAATCTTAAAATGTTCTTATATTAATTTTACTGCCTATAGAGAAATATTAAATACAAACACATTCTAATCCACGTTATCTAGAGAAGCATTTATTCATGTATCAATTTTCTGATTCAAAATTATTTTTTCTACTTTGCTTATTTTTCTGCAGCTAAACCAGAATGTGTACACCCCCCCAATAACATTTTTAGAAATTACATTCTCTGATTTTCTTGTCAGCCTGCTTCAAGGAAATCCATGTGTTCAATATACTTGCTCGCAGTTTGGCCCATACCAAGTGATTGTTTAATCCAAATATCTGAGCAGCAAACTGAGCTGATCCTTCAGGAGAAAGTATGGTGGAACAGCCAAGACCTATTGGTTTGGAAAGGAAAAGAGGAAATTAAGCTGTCAGTTAATAATGAAAAAAATAACAGGGGCAAAGGATCTACCTTAGTGCTAGAACACTTGCCTAGCATTCATGAGGCCTGAGATTTAATCCCCAGCAGTGCAAAACAACCAAACATAGAAAAGACCTGTTGCTACAGACTATAAAAAGCTACCATACTAATATAGTAGCTTATCTAAAATAGGATCTACAGAATGGTTTAATGTTGAAGTAGCAATGTGACTGTATGAGGAAACATAGTATTTATCTGCCAGGAAGAGACTTTATATGTATTATCTATCATTCTTAGTGAATCTACTTGCATAGAGATTTACTTTTTTAAACTTTTCACACATACTATTTCTTTATCACACATACTTTTTCTTTGTCACTAGGGAGTGACGGGCCATGGAGTAAAACAAGGACAAGGCAAACAGAAGCACTTATTCTGAAATATGTTGTTTTGATAATTTTCTAGCTAATCTTTTTGTATTTTCATTTGAATTATTGAAACATTTTTAAGCAGTAAAAAAAAAAAGTCAATTCCAAAGAATAATTTAAAATCTACAAGAACAATTTTAAGATCTACAAGGCAGGAGCAAAAGAAAGTTAAGGGCCTTGGGAATTGTAAGTCTGCTCAGGCAGTTTCTTGAGATGGCACTATCATGTGTAATATTACTGGAGTCAAGGACTACTGCCTACTTTACAGATTCAAAAGCTCCAGTTTTCCTATTTTTTTGGCGTTCATCATGCTTTATTTTTTGCAGTACTGGGGATTGAATCCAGGGCCTTCGCACTCAACATCCCCAGCTCTTTTTAAAGGTTTTTGAGACAGAGTCTTGCTAAATCATTAAGTTGCACCAGCAGGACTTGAACTTGAAATCCTGATTCAGCCTCCAAGAGTACAGGCATGTACTTCCTCAAATGCTTGACTATTCTAGCTCTATTCACAATAAAAACAGAATAAAGTACAGGCTGGGGAAAGAGCTCAGTGGTATAGCACTTGCCTAACATGCATAAGGCCCTAGGTTTGATCCCTAGCACTGAAAAATACCAATTTACAATTCATGTTAATACAAATTTGTATGAATAAATAAATAAGTTGTCACAATGCGGCACTGGCCAAGTTGCTTAATGTTAATTTTCATATCCTTGTCTATAGAAAGAGGATAATTAGTAGCTTCCTTTTGAGTTATGAATGTGTGCTTGGGGAACTGTCTGGCTAAAGTATTTAATGAGTGAAGCATAAGTATTTGCATACTGGATAGAGTGCTCTACTCTTAACACCTGAAATATATATGACTACTGCCCAGGACTCCTTTCCTAGTAAGCAGGTGTCAGACAAAGTCTAGGATTTCATATGGGCCACTGTAAAATCATTCTTCAAAGCATTACCCTCCAATTTGAGTGACAACATACAAATTTCCCAGATTTTTCTCTCCCCTTGCACACTAATAGAAAAAAATTGCTGCCCAACTTTTGTTCATTTCTCCTTTTCAAAATCTAATGGATAATAACTATATAGTTCCTCTGTTGTAAAACTGGTTAATAGCTTTATAGCTACAGGTTATGTATGTATGTATGTATGTATGTATGTATTTATTTATTGGTACGGGGGATCAAACTCAGGTCCTTGTGCTTGAGAGGCAGGCAGCAGAACCACTAAACTAAATCCCCAGCCATAGCTACAGGTTTTTAAAGATTTAATAATTTATAGTAGAATGTTTAGTCAAGGATCTAGTTAAAGATGCATTCGTTAAGCACAAGATTTATCTCTGGAGTCACATAAAACCAAGAGTAAAGGAAATAAAGAAAACAGGCATAAACATACAAAGACAACGATATAATAGCAATAGCATTTTGACAGCCAAAAGGCAAATGAGGTAGCATCAGCTTAGCAGAGTAGTGGGAGTGAAAGTGGCACTACAAAGAAAAGGACTGACTGATAAAAGCGTAAGAACCAACTTCCCACCTCACTTGATCAACAGTACTTTTAAAAAGACCAGAGCAGGGCCAGGGATTTGGCTCAGTGGTTCCACTGCCTGCCTTGCAAGTGCAAGGGCCCTAGTTCTATCTCTGGTACCCCCCCAAAAAAGACCACAGCATAGTTTTCAATTTATCTCAAGATGAAAAAGACTTCAGATTTCTCCGGACTGGGGGACACCAGGCACAGCAGAGACAAGGAATGCCACCATGAAAGTAGCTTACATTTATAGGCCTACTCTGAGATACTCAGCCTCTCCGTCTAAGCTTCCGAGGAATCTGGCAGCCAGATCTGTTCAGCTAGCAGGAACCTAAGGCAAAAATTCTCTGGTGATTTTGGATAATACCTGAGAAAAGGCCTTGACACTGATGGGAGGTGAGGGATTATTCAAAAAACAACTCCATAAGATCACCTCACACAAAGCCGTTTCCAATGAGCTTTCTACAGTACCCCAGTAAAACTGAATTAATTACCTGAGAGTTGAGAAAAGAAATAATAAGACTATACTAAGTTTAGAAAAAGGTGTTACTGCAAAGATTAAACAAATATAGTATAGAAAAAAATTTCAGAGAAAATAGGGCTTTTGGAAATGTAAATATACTGTATTCAAATGCTAAATTCAATAGAAGGGTTGGAATGTAAAACTGAGGAAAATATTCCAGAAAGCATTGTAACAGAAGGAAAATGGGCTAGCAATCAAGGAAAGCCAAGTCTGAATAACCCAAATGAGGAGAGAAAATGGAGGGGTAAGAAAATTAAAGCATTCTCCATGACTAAAGAATTAAAGTATCATATTAAAAGAACCTATAAAGTCCACAGTAAAAACAGACCAAGGTACATCTGAGAAATTTAATAACAATGAAGATACTAAAACATCGTGAAAGTTTCCAGAAGGAAACAAAATTCTTAAAAGACGTAGAATTGGAATGGCACAAAGGCAGTGGAGTTGCTCTCATAATTCTATGGGAGAACAATTTTCAACCTATAATTGTATTCCTAAAACTATCAAATAAGTGTGGAGTTCCAATTAGAACATTTCAGATATATAAGATCTCAAGGTTTACATTTTGTACTCTTTCCTCAGGAAATTAACAAAGAATGTGCTCCAACAAAGTAAGAAGGAAACCAAAACAGGGAAACACAGGGGAACTAGGAAACTGGAGATCTAAGAGTAAAGAAAGGCAAAACGTTATTTCCAAAATGACACTGGAGGCAGATCCTAAGACACCAGTGGTGCAGAAGGCCAGTCTATTCTGAAACACATCACAGGTCTCAGGTACTTAATGTATTTGATATATGTCAAAGATTTACACAACTGAGAAAAGTCTGAGGTTTTAGAAATAAGGCAATCAGCTCCTAATGAAATAATATTGACTCTCAGAACTTGCAAAACATCAGATTATACCTTAGATTTTGATGAACACACTATAATACTGATATGAGACCCAGCTGCATCAGACCAAAGATGACTTTCTTTTACGTTAATTACTTTTGTCCTCAATATTTAAAATTAATTTTTTTCTGAAGTAATCAGTTTTGTTTAAAACTCAATACCACTAATAGTATATTCTTTTTTTTTTTCTTTTGGTGTTTTTTTGAGACAGGGTCACACTATGTACAGTAATTCAAGCTGGCCTCAAACTCCAAGAGATCCTCCTGCCTTAGCCCTCCAAGTGCTGGGATTACAGATGTGCACCTAACAACGTATTCTTGGAAAAAAAAAAAAATCTGAACTTGATTTTACTACTGTACAAATCTTAAAACCATGGTGCTTATAGAAAATACAGGGGATGGAAGAGCATGTTTACCATCATCTAGGAATGTAATAAACCAATGTGGAAAACTCTACAAGAAAAATAAAAGAAAAAAAGTGAAGTTTTACAGATTAAATAAGACTGAAAAGATATTGACAAAATGAATGTAAGGACTGGGTTGAATCTCAATTTAAAAATACTAATTACAAAAAAGTGAGACAACTGAACATAAATGAACATCAACTAGAAATAAGGTATTTTTAGACATTATTACTTTTTTTTTTTTTGCGGTACTGACTGAACTCAGGACCTTGCACTTGCGAGTCAGACACGGTACCATTTTTTTGGGTGGTGAATACAGTATCAAGATTATGATTTAAGAAAAACTTAGAGATGCATACTTCAGTATTTAAGTATAAAATATCACAATATCTAAAATCTGCTTTAGAATAATTTGGCAGAAGGGACTACAAATAAAACAACATAGTAATTAGTAAGGCCGGTTAATGAGTACATGAGATTTCATTATACTAGTCTACATACTGTTGTGTATGTTTGAAATTTTTGTAATAAGCAGTTAAAAAAAAGTCAGTGTGGGCCAGACATGGTGGTGCTCACCTGTAGTCCCAGCACCCAGAAGGCTGAGGTAAGAAGATCGCTGTAAGTTCAAGACCAGCTTGGAATAGTGAGTTCAAGGTCAGCCTGAACTACATAGCGAGACTCATTTATCAAAAAAAATAAAAAACATCAGTGTATCTTACCACTGGGTAGTCGAAGAGAGGACCACACATCCTGAGCTCCCCAGTCTGACGTGAGGGGAGGACAGCTGATCACTGGATATGCAGTGTTACCAGCCATCACTGGGCCTAAACCATTGCTTCTGCCTGCTACTGCCACAAACACAGTTGGAATGCCATCCCCTAGGGAAATGACAAGATTATCATTGGATTAAACATTACAAAGGACTGCAAGATATGTTTAAAAAAGCATCTACGTCTTAAACCTTTGAGTAGTCTTCTGTGAAAAAAGCATTAAAAATATACTATTATATATAATTTCAAAATACAAGGTTCACAAAAATGAAGAATGACAACTACTGAACACGTCTTTTCTGCTAAGCAGTCTCTGAAATAGAGACTATTTAATAGTGACTGGAGGTTTACAGGCACTTCTTGAAACATGATTTGAAGGCAAATTTAATGGTATACAGGGGCTGGAGGAGCAGCTTAGCAAGAGAAGTTGTAGCTTTCATTAGCTTATTATGCGGGTCTGAAATTCAATCCTAATCTACCCCTAAAGTAGTAACTATACTCCTGTAGCAATCACCTTTAGAGTATTGTCAGTCATCCTCCATTTGAGAGGCACGTACCTGGCTGTGAACCCAGGGTTCTGGTATTTTAGATCAGTGCTATCTTGTTCTTATGTGCTACATTCTGAAATTGACCTAATTTCATGTTTGACTGCCACCCACGAAAGGCTGGGCTATTAAAGATCCCAGAGAGGATCTGCTGTTGCAACTTTGGGCATCCTGTAACTGATATGAGGCTTATTTTGTGCTGGAGCAAATTAGAAACAATGCTAAAAGGGGTATTTACTAGGTAAAGAACCAGAGGTTCTCACACTTTTAATGTTTCCCTCTATCCTTGTGCTTTCAGTTCTTTTCCCCTACTTTCTTTTATAAGCTACTAGTAGCATCTTATGCTTTTTGAAGGTCAGATCATGAGAGTGCATCTCATAGTTTCCTCTCAGAAATATGGAAAAGCTCTTTTCAGCAGTCAAGTCTATAATACATAATTTTTGGGGGCAAAATCAGAAATACCCAAATTATTCTAGTTAGATGAAGTTTACCTTCATATTCAGCTTTAATCCTAAAAGTTTCATCTGGGCCTTTATGGGCAGATGTTACTCGAAGTTCACAGGGAATTCCATAATTTCCACAAGCTTTCTTGATTTTTTCACAGTGACCAAGATCAGAAGTTGATCCCATCAATACTACAACCCTGCACTGGCTTTCTGATTTCAGAAGCAACTGGAAAAGAAAAACATGGATATGATAAAGACAAAAATGAATAAATATAGGAATAAGTACCATAAGAACAATCAATTCTCAGAGGTATTGCAGTAAAATTACTTCCAGACAGAGTATTTTCTTCCTTCATACATCCTATTTAAAAGACAAACAGAATAAAACGTAGGTGGTTCTTAAATAACTTCTAGATGTGATCTTCATAATTAAATCTAACAGGGCCAGGGATGTAGCTCACTGGTGCCACGCCTGCCTCGCAAGCGCAAGGTCCTCAGTTTGATCCCTGGCACCAAAACTAAACAAGCATAATTAAAATGTAACAGATGAGATTTTTAATCAGATAAATTAAAATTTACCTGTCTATAGCCATATTACACTGAACGTGCCTGCTTTTACCTATTTCAGAAGATAAGCAAGGTCACACCTGGTTAGGACTTGGGTGGAAGATAAATTATGCGTTTTTTCTAATATAATGAAAGGTGGGGGATGTAGCTCAGTGGTAGAGCACTCGTCTAGCATTCATGAGGGTCTGGGTTCCATCTCCAGCATCATAGAAGTGAAAAATGAAATGAAAAATGTTACATGGAGTCCCACCCATTCCATGCTATAGGAACTGAATAGCAGCAAAGAGGTGGGTAGGAAACAGTTTCTCCTACTGGGCCAGGGAGGAGACAGGACCCCAGGTCTAGCCACCAGGATCTGGGAGGAGTACACTGGCCAACTTAATGGGAATTCCATTATACCAGTAAAAAGTAAATGAGAAGCACTATTCCTTCCCAGATTTTAGTTTGAAACAAGATTTTCTTAGAAGAAAAACACAATACAGGTTCACTAAAGAAGGATTACCTCTACTCTCTCTGCAACCCACTCAAAGTTTTTCTTTACCATCTGGAGCCCTTCAGGGGTTACTTCCTTGAGGTCACGGTAAGACTAGAAAATGAGATATAAAGTTTAGAAAACAAAGTATTTTTTGCTATCCAAAACTGGTTTTTGACTTGAATAGGGACAACAAGCGACATATCTAAACATGCACCTCAGTCTTCAAATCCATTTCCTGAACTAGAGATAAATACAGTAGTGAGGCAAAATTTTATTTTCATGCAAGGTGAATTGCTTTCTATAGTTAACAATTAGCTGCCTTGAGAATTTTTATTTATTGAATATAAAGAGGATCTTGCCCTAATTTTGTTAAGAAAAAACAGATATGGGGCCTGGTGAAATTTGGAAGACGTGGTGTAAAGTCCCAAATCTGCCACTTACTCCTCTAATTGTGAACACTTATCCTCTTAGAACCTTAGTTTTCAGCGAAACAAAGATAATATTTGCTGTGTTATTGTTATGAGAATCTATGACAATATTAAAAAGGGCTGGGGATTTAGCTCATTGGTTCTGGCACCTACCTCACAAGCCCAAGGAACGAAGTTTGATCCCCAGTACCAAAAAAAGCGATAAAATCTAACTACCTAGGATGGCCCTAAATTTTCCATCATCCTGCCTCTTGAGTAGCTTGGACTATAGGCGAGTGCTGCCACAGCTGTTTACTGACCTGTTTGTCTTTCTGCTGGCTTCGATCTCCCGATGGCCAGAGTCTCCAGGAATCATTATCTATAACATCAGCAAGAACAATTTCTTTGGTGGTCACATCAACGCCAAATTCAATCTAGAAACAGCATATTATCAAAGAAAAACTTAAGAAAATTATACTATTAACAATGTTTCTCAGTTATAATCTTTACTTTCAAATTCTTTGTTTCATCTGTACCTTCATATCAACCAGTGTACAGTTCTGGGTCAACCAAGATTTCTCCAGTATTTCAAAAATAGTTTGTGTAGCATGACTCATGATATCCACTTCAGTTTGGCCTATAACAAGTCCAGCAAAGCAAAATTTTGCAGCAATTAGCTGTTCCTCAGACCATTGAGGATCATTATTAGCATCATCCTGAGAATAAAATACAGTAGTACAATTAATTTACATCTAGAATTTTTGAACTTTTCAGAAAAACTAACATCTTCCACAAACAACAGGAAGGCCAAAACACATTTCAATCTATCCAATCTTTCCAAAAATTAGTTTTTACAACCTCATGACCTCATTTTTGATGAGAACTTTTTTCTTGGTACTGGGGATCAAACTCGGGCCCTTGCACTTGTGAGGCAGGGGGCAGAACCACTGAGCCAAATCCCTGGCCAATAAGAACTTTTATAGGAATACAAATCTTTAATTTTTTTTGCCCTTGAGACAAGAGGCTAGGTGGTACAGGATGGCTTCAAACTCAAAGCAATCCTCCTACCTCAACTTCCCAAGTACTGGATTGCAAGCATGCGCCACCATGTCCAACAGGAATACAAATCTTTAGGGACACCATTTGATAATTGAAAAGATCTCAAACAAAAATGTTAATGAAAAGCAACTATTTTAAGCACTGTCCCAATTTTATGATTTAATGGATCTTGATTTATATAATATAAATTATGCAACGCACTGTTTAAAAATGCCAAACTATCACTGCTTGCTTTATTGTTTTTGATACCAGGGATTGAACTCAGGACCTTGTGCTTACAAGGCAGGCTCAGGTGCCTCTGAGCTAAATCCCCAGCCCCACCACCTTTTCTTAAGATTTTTGAGACAAGGTCTTGCTGTTTATTAGTTAAGGCTGGACTCAAACTCACTATGTAGCCCAGGCTGGCCTTGAACTCACAGCAATCCTTCTGACTCAGCCTCCCAAGTGCTGGGACTGCCATTGCTTTCAAAGAAGATCTATGCATAATATCATAAATCAAGATGGAGTAAAACAATTTGAACATAGACTGTAAAAATTCAAAATTATTTATTCTTATGGCATATATCTTTGTTTTCAGAGATAATGATAGTACATTTTCCTCTATTAGGCTACAGAAAGATTTCAACTGCACAACTTTTTTTTTTTTTTTTTTTGGTACCGGGGATTGAACTCGGGTCCTTGCACTTGCAAGGCAGGCCACCAAACCACTGAGCTAAATCCCCGGCCCCTATGGTGGGGTGTTTTTTTTAGAGGTAGTTGAATTTGGAATATGTGATGCTGAGGATAAGGGTTGTGGTTACTGCAGTTACCAGTGAGTGACTGGTTTGGCACCACCCTAATCCAGGTACCCTGGATGAAATAAAAGGGTCAGGAAGTCACTGTTAAGGCCTCATGTTGATTTTGCTGTCTTCTGTCATTATGAACTGTTTCTCCTCTGCCACCTTGCCTTAGAGCCAACTGATATGGACTGACACCTCTATGAACTGTAAATCAAATAAACCTTTCTTTCCCTTTATCTTTGGGTGGTGGGTATTTTGTCTCAGCAACAGAGGAAAGTAACTAACAGAAAAGGTAAGTACATTTTCACAGATATTTAAAAACTCTCACTATCATTGTTAATGGAAATATGCTTTACTGACATAAATTTCAAGAGTAACATTTGTAGTACCAAATACTCAGATGTTTAAATCTTCTGGCTTTGTAATTAAAAGTTTGCTGCAGTCAGGGATTTAGTGCAGTGGTACTGCCACCTGCCTTGCAAATGCAAGGTCCTGAGTTTGATCCCTGGTACCAAAAAAAAGTTTGCTGCTACATTAGAGTAGGACATAGAAACATAAAATAATTACCTTGAAAAATAGTTCCACTTTAGGTGGGTAAAACTTAAATCCTTCCTTGACACCAGGATTTCTTTTGAGAAAAGAACCAGTTGCTATTCTTCTGCAAACCCATTCAATTGGAATCATTTCACACTGGGGAGCAATGAAAGCTGTCTCTCCACATTTTCTGGTGAAAGCCGTTTTGATACCTATATATTGAATGCAAAAGTTAAAAAGCATTGAGATCTTCTTACTTAAGAAGGTAGATCACAGCACAACAAAACTCTACAAGACAAACAAAAACCTCTAGCAAGAATAAATGTAATTTTTAAACAGAGAAAATAGGAAGAAAATATTTTTGTTGTACTGGGAGCAGACCCACTCAGGGTCTCAAGATAGACAAGTGCTCTACAACTGTGATACATTCCCATCCCTTGTTTTTGGTGATGTTACAGATCAAACCTAGGGCCTTGTGCAGGGTAGGCAAGCACTCTCACTGAACCACAACTGCAGCCACCTAAGCCTCTTTTACTGTCTAAAACAATCCTTTGGCGGGGGAAACACCCATCAGGTAGTAGCAAGAACACAGCAGCAGCTTTGGCCAATAGCAGTAAATATTTATCCTTCTACCCCTTTTCTTACGCAGTGTTACTGGATAACTAAGATAAAGATCTGATGTAGTATTTAGTATGGAAACTACATGATGGGATAACTTTGGACAACAACCTCTCTTATAATAGTTCCATTACATCATGACCCAGTAGCAATGCTGCTACTTTTTAAAAATATACAACTCACATTTTACTTCAGTTAAATTCATAATATAGTCAAAAGTAAAATTTTTAATAAATACTTAATTAACTAATGTTTTATATTTTGCTTCTTTCTCATGGTACACTACTACAGACACATAAATAAGTCATCTGCCTAACTGCATCTCTAATTCTGAAAACTGTAAAAATATTAATGAAAGTCATACTAGTATTTTTTTTTTTCCAAAAATTGAACTGACAAATCCCATCACCAACTTTATAAGGAAAGTGTAAGTATTGATGGCTGGGGATTTAGCTCAGTGGTTCCTCTGCCTGCCTTGCAAGCACAAGGTCCCGAATTCGATCCCTGGTACCCAAAAAAACAAAACAAAACAAATAAACATAAAGGCAAAGTATTGGTACAAGTCAACGATGGAAAAATAGGTTCAAAATCATAAGGTGGTGAAAACACACAATGACACAAATGGTTTAAATTTTCATTCAAACAACTTCACATTCCTCTAAATGTACATCTGGCAGAAAGATGAATTGTTGACCTATAATACAATAAATATATCAGCTGCTTACATTCTCAAAAACTGGAAATAGTGAAAAACCTGGATACAAAATCTTATACAAACGTAATTAAATGAGCCTTGGACCTTTTACCACAAAAAATTAAGATTCTAATTTTAGTTACTACTTGACTTTGGTACAGCAAAGTCTGAACCATTCATGTAAACTAGTAATTTTTCCATTTTATACACAGCTGTCCAAATGACCTCTCTTTTGAGATCTAAAATGTTATTAGCTATTACTTATGACTCAAGTTCTAGCACTGGCCATCTCTCAATGAATATTCTAGTAATGTACTGGCACAATGAGGTCTTCAGAATTTACACTACATCAATGTAACAGACACTGGGGTCATTCTGGTGACTACAGTTTTTTGACGAGTGGGACTCAGGACAAATTTCAAGTTATAATACATTGTGTTAAAGGCTCTACTGTATTCTGGAAATGTAATAGTAACAAACTATAGCTTTTTTATGTATTTACTGGGGAAAAATTATATGAACTTTCTACCTTCGGTTACCAGATTTACATCTCCCCAGAAAACATGTTTGTTATATACACTATTGATAACTTTTAGCTTTAAATTTTAAGCAATTGTTAGTATTACCACTCTTTTTATGTTAGTATTACCACTCTTCATTTATGGCTTTTCAAACATTAAGTACCTAAATATTTGGAAAGTATTCATTATTCACTAATTTGACAGTTCATGGAAAAAAGTTGTAAACGTAGAAAAATTATAAAGCCTTAAAAAACTTTTAAAAAGGTTATTCAAAGAAATTCAGGTGGAATAAAACATCAAAATTTCATTAAAACTTTTCTCATTTAAAAATTCCACACATAATCCCCTTCACAAAATAAACCTATCATCTTGCTTCTTTGTCAATAGCAGTGAAGGAGATCCCCAAAAAAGCTTCTACTGAGGTTTAGATACATTAGTAATTTAAGTTGTTTTTCTATTTTCAAAATAACCCTTCAGACAATCTACTTTTTAATTTCTGGATTTAAAAAAATGATAAATATGACATTAATGTACTACATAGATTTAAAATAAGCATTTAACGATTATTTGATATCACATTGTATGTTTCTAAATTTAAAAAAAACTATATTTAATGTTATATACGATTAATATAAAGGCTAGAAGGCTTTAAGAAGCTCAGAGTCTAAATAAGTTTAGCAGGCAAATCATCTGATTTCATGTAATTCTAATGATCAAAATTTCCAACCAGTAAAATCTTATGTAAGAAAAAGTTACATTGTATTTTTTGGTATGGAACAATAGTTTAAGTTGAGAAAATTTGAGCAAGATAAGATGTATATAGATCCACGGTTTAAAAATATTGAGATACAAGAGATCTGTTAAGAACTTAAAAACCTTTTTGGGTTATGGATTTGTAGAATTAAGGAGACCTATAGTATGC
This sequence comes from Fukomys damarensis, assembly GCF_012274545.1. Taxonomy (NCBI): domain Eukaryota; kingdom Metazoa; phylum Chordata; class Mammalia; order Rodentia; family Bathyergidae; genus Fukomys; species Fukomys damarensis. Next base: position 42,663,854 of record NW_022900947.1, on the reverse strand, counting down.
ATCGAAGGCTGTAGTTTATTTATTTGCAATTTTCTAGTTCTGAAACTAATGAAGAAGCAATGCTACTTCTAAAAAGCAAGGACTCAGACACTTATACACCAGTACTCACAGCAGTATTATTCATAATAGCCAAAAAAGGAGAACAACACAAACATTAACAGATAAAACAATTATCAGGGGATGCTCAAGAGGATGAAATAATATGCAAAGAGCAAAGAATAAAGTTTATTATTTGGGGGGCCAGGATCTGAGCTTAGCTCTCTCCTGGCTAAGTTCACTAGATCTTAGCTCTCTTCTGGTTTAAGACCAAGATTCTTGGATGTGTCCATAGTTTTGTTTACACAACATAGTAGGGGGGTAAAGGCAGATATAAGGAACAGCAAGACTAAAACACTACTGAGCCAGGATTGGGAAGAGGAGGAATGACGTTATTTTTGTGAAGGACAGGTCATAACTAACAAGCCACTTGTTATCTTTAGCTAACGTTTGATCTGGGAGAATGGCTACACAGTCAGAAATCCTCAGATGCCATGTCATCTTGCTATTAGAGACATCACAATCTCATCATTGAGATCTCAATTGTAACCGTTGGCACAGGGAATTTTATCTCTGTAAGCCAGCTGAAGTCTCCTCTAGCAAATCACACATATGCGTTGGATTGACTAATAATTTTAATCAACAGCCAAATTATAAGCCAATTCAATAATATTTCAAGCTGGTCTCTTTCACAAATGTAGGATAAATACATATTAGATAATCCAGCTAATGGAGTTATACATGGTGGTGCAAGTTTGTAACTGTAGCAATGAAGCAAGAGAATTACAAATTTTAGTGTAGCCAGGGCAATTTAGTGAAACCTGTCTGGGGTGGGGCGGTCAATCCTCTCCCTCCTCCCATTAATTTTATATGGTTGAACCTTGAAAATTCTCAAGTGAAATAAATCAGAAACAGTTATTCCACTTATGTATCAGATACTTAGAACAGGCAAATTCTAGGGAAAGAAAATAAAACAGAAGTTACTAGGAGCCTCAGGGAAGGAAGAATGGATAGCTACTGTTTATCAGTATAGAATTTGATTGGGATGAAAATGTTCTGGAAATGGAGAGTGAGATGACTGAGCAAGTAGATGACTAAAATCAATTCCTAACTTGGGACAGTAACTACATGTGTGGCTTCATGAAATCTTACTTCTCAGGTGTGTTAACTGTTAGTCATATTTGCTTATTTTTCTACCATGCTTGACAGACTAGTATCCCATTGTTTAAATATAAACAAGTTCTTTTTTTGTTGTTGTTGTTTGCTAGTCCTAAGAACCGAACCCAGGGAACACTGAGCTATGTACCTGGCTCTTTTAGTTTTTTTTTTTTTAATAGGGTCTTACTATGTTGCCTAGACTGGTTCAAAGTTGCAATCCTCCTGCCTCAGGCTCTTCAAGAGCTGGGATTACATGTGTGCTATCGTACCTGTTTCATAGTTACTGTTACTGGGAGGAAAACCTTTTCTCCAAACCACAGGGAACCAAGCACACAATCAAATTATGGTAATAATGTTTTTGGAAGTCCTGATGATTGTGCTGAACTACATCCCTGGCCAAAACTCAATTCCTGTCAAGGTTAGTTTTACAGAGATTGTTTTATTTATTAGCAAGTGATGATTATATGAGGCTTGATGGAATTGCTAATCTGTCTTCTATAATTAATTGGGAATTCTTTTTGAAATTTAATATATAATTGTATAGCATTTTAGGGAATAATTTTAGTTCATTTACTAGAACTGCTCAACATTATGATGGGTTTTCTTCATAGTTAAGATTCCGGGTAGGACTACAGAAAACTGAGAGGAAAGCTGCAAAGGGGATCCCTAAGCAAGGTTGCAGCCGATTACAAAAGAACCAAATGAGACAATTAATTCAAAACCAAGTAAAATGTCATACTGCAGTAAGGCTTGAGCATGTAAACTGTTAATCCAAGTAACACCATCTCCCCACGAAAGGGTTCAGCATATATAGGAGAGAGGACAAGGAGGTAGGAGGAAGCTACTTACCTGCTTCCTGTAACAGCTGAAAAATACAACTGGTAATCTTATTGGAGATTGCAGCTTTTCCTTCCAGGTGATTCTTTCTGGCTGCATTTCCTGCTGTTATCTGGTCTTTGGACTGCAGGAGGACTTTTCCTGGAGTATCTAATAATTCATAGACTTCTTTTGTTTTACCCTCATAGAGTTTTTTGCCAATGTTCAATACTGTGAAAATAAAATGGAATTTATTATATTTCAGGGAGAAATTTCCTGAGCATTGAAGATTAAATCAACTCAAATGATGAATCACAAAGTGACTAATAAAAATTAAATCATCTGCATAGAACTTACTCTCCTCAAGCTATTTTCTCATGCCTCATCACATAATTGTCAATTATAGTGATTAGGAAACTAAGAATTAAGGTTCAGGTCATAGAGCTAGACAAAATACTAAATCTAATAGCCAACCTCATGCTCTTTCCACTATCAGTGTCTCTCTTACTGCTGAACTAAAATAGAATTTAAGATAAAACTAATGAAATTATACTATTATTTTTGTACACATGGCCACATTACCTAAACTGGCCCACAAGGTAACATGGTTTAGTATTTTCCCTGACTTTTGTTTTCCAAGGCAGGTGAAATGTTAAAACCAGATGGGTTTCCTATTACTGTGTAAACAGAGGCCCTCCCATTTACTTTTTTTTTTTTTACCCCCCTCAATACTGGAGCTTGAACTCAGAACCTTGAGCTTGCAAGGTGGGTGAGGCACCACTGAACTAAATCCCTAGCCCTCCACTATTCACTTTAAATCAGCCTCTTCGGTTTGTAAGCCCCTCTCCCATTAACTTTTTTTTCTTCATTAACACAGGTGGTTAACAGGATTTGAGCAGTGAGCATGTAAGTATCTAATTTTGATGCTGGTCACAAGAATCTTAATTTTGATGCTGGTCACAAGACTTAAAGAAACAGTTCTTTTGCACTTTTAATGTCTAAAGATGATCTGAGAGGCGGAGCTTGATGGCAGGGGCTGTGAATACAGAGGAAGCTGGCTTACTCAGCTTGCTTACCTCCAGATGTGGGCCAAATTCTTGAGACCACAAGCTTCTGGCCCAAGGCCCAGGGATTTGGGGACCCCTCCCCCAAACTACCTAGAGACTGAGGCTGCACTTTAATCCCTTTCTTACAAATGAGTAGTGTAATTATCACCCCCTTCAGTTTAAAAATATAAAGTCACTATTTTGTAGCATCTCAAAACACAATTCAAGGGTAATTAAACCCGCATCTCCTAGGCTCCAATCCTAATTAGCTCTAGGTAAATGTAATTTTTCTGTTCTTAACCAGGCTAAATTTTACTCTCGGCTCACAGTAGTTGTAATCCAGTATAACAGTTGGCACTGTAAGGCACGCAATTTACAGCACGCATCCCTATCTTCTGAACTGGAAGTCTAGACCAACAAGGTTTAAAAAGCTCTTCAGGATGTAGTCCCGTCTTAATGCTTCAGACTCCTGTTACTCTATTCCTTCCTTCAACTCCACCTCTCTCAACTTTTTATGTTCCTCTTTCAGGATGGACATTCTGTTTTCTTCCTTCCCACTGCATTATTCACCCTTTAGGCCTCCTAAGCCATGCTAACCGAATTTAGACTTTATCCTAAAAGCAATAATGGAGCTTTTAAACACTGATGTAAAGTGCCGGATCTGTATTTTATTTTTCGGTCCCGGGTCCTTTCGCTTGCAAGGCAGGCAGCGGCACTGCTGAGTTAACCCACCCCACCACCACCTGGCCCTCATCTGTATTTTAGATCAGTATGGCTACTGTGGAAAGTGAGATAGAGGTGGGTGGAACAAAACCATAATCTGGGAAACTAGGATGCTGTTGCAGCAACCCTGGAAATTTTGGTTTGTGCAAAGACATTTCAAAGATGGAAGAACAACTGATTCATTACATTCTCCCTCTCTCTTTTTTTTTTTTTTAAGATAAAAGGTCTTGGTAAATTGCTCAAGCTGGCCTCAAACTTGTAATCCTTTCTAAGGAAAAATAGAGCCTAAGATGGCTACACTTTCAGGCTGTGGTGGTGGGGTTTTCCTGTGGACCTTAAATTCAAGTCAGTAAGATGAAAATGCACCGTTGGGCCGGGCGTGGTGGCGCACACCTGAAATCCCAGCACTTGGGAGGCTGAGGCAGGAGGATCACTACAAGTTCGAGACCAGCCTGGGCTACATAGTGAGTTCCAGGTCAGTCTCAACTATATAGTGAGACCCTGTCTCAAAACAACAAGAACAACACAACAACAACAAAGGAAAATGCACCGTTGGTCTCAATGTAAATAACAGATATAACTAAAGTCATCGCTGACCGGAAAAATAACCAAAGTCGTCAAAGGCATATTCTACTGGGCTGCTGCGAGAATGGTGGGGCTGGGGGGTCACCACGCACGGTTGAGCTCAGTAGCTGAGAATAAAATCATGTTCAGATATTTTCACGACTCCGTGTCTCTTCTTATGGCTGCCAGAATCTAAAGTGAACCTCCCCAGTCTGAACTCATTCTCCTGCCTCAGACTCCCATGTAGCTGGGATTACAGGATTGATTACAGGATTGGGATTACTGTCCTGATTTAATAATGGAGGATAAAAGTGAAGAATCAAGAATGGTTCCAGTTTAAAGAAATGGATTTAAGTATGTAAGATGAAACAGTAGGCAAAATCTGTAATTTCTGCTTTCTTTAGTGGAACTTTTATACTTAGTCATTAAACAGGATAAGACTTTTAACTGAGTAGACACAAGAAACAAACATAGGAGATATGCTACAGAGGTTCCCGCGCACGTCTCGCAGCGCCGGTCCCACGTGCTGCCCCAACCCGGGCCTTCCCGCCAGCCAGCCGAACCGCGCCGATCCGCCAGCTCCTGGCTGGAGGACAGAAGGCGGTGGGGTGCGAGATCCGCGGGGGATGGACGCGCGACTCACCGTCTGCTGTAGCCATGATCCTGAGCGGGCTGGAGGTCCTAAACCCAGTGGAAAGAGGCAGAACCCTGGAAAATAGCGGGCAGAGAGGTTCAGGGGGAGGGGCAGGCGCGGACACGCCCCTCACGTACCCCAGCGGGTTGCACGCAGAGCACTGCGATGGCGCCCGGCCACACTCCAGGGTCACTGTGGCCCAAAGGAGAGGAGCCCGACTCCCGGAGGCAGAGCTTCCCTCA
>NW_022900947.1:42604169-42658300 GCF_012274545.1 Fukomys damarensis | reverse complement strand
GGGGTGGGGGGGGGGGGGGGGGGGGAATAGCTCCACCCCCATGGAATACACGACTCCTCCCCTCTCCCTTTGCTCTCCTGGTTTGGTGGGCGCCGGGAGTCGGGGCGGGGCGACGAGGCCACGCCCACTTAGGGGTCAGCGCGCGCCGCCGCAGTAGCTGGTGTGGAACTACGGGGAAGGAAGAGGCTGCTTCGGGCGCCAGCTTCCGAAGCGTCGGGACGGAGCTGGCACCTGGTTGGTTCTTGGACCTCGGCCGCGGCGGGAGGTCTCTCCACGTGCTTTCTGCTGCGACATGGAGTTGGAGGAGTCGGGCTTCAGAGAAGCATGCGGCGTGTTCGGGTGCATCGCTTCTGGAGAGTGGCCCACGCAGTTAGATGTGCCCTATGTGATAAATCTAGGACTCGTTGGGCTGCAGCACCGGTGAGCAACAGGGTGAGGGGTAGAAGTGGGGGTGAAGGGCAAGCGCTTCTACATCTCCGCCAGTCGCCTCCCGCCTGCAGTGTTAGCAGTCTCGTGAGCTTCCGGGGACCTGGAGGAGGGAGGTCTCTTATCTGGACGGGTACCTGCTTAGGGCATGGGACAGGTTGTTGAGGGGTGGGGAGACCTTGCCCCTCCCTGGTCGCCCACGCTCCCAGTCCCAGATCCCCGTTATGGGCCCCACCCACCTACCTCTCACCTCCCTCGGAATGTGTGCACCTCTCCTGAGTCTAGCCAGTTAGTTGGGCTCCAGTTTGCTTGGACTAGCCAGGTCCTGGAGGAGCGGAGTCTAATCTCCTGAGCCTTGTGCAGTTCCTGTGATAGGTTTGTGTAGGGGTGGTGGCTGGTCCCAGTCCTGCTACACCTTGAGGTTCTCGCGCACTCGGAGTCTGTTTGTCAGAGCTGTTGAGTAGATTGAAAGTAGTTACAGCTCTGCAAACTTGAGGATCCCAGCGTTAGGACCCTGGAAAGCAGAATTAATTGATGTTCAAAAGGAATTACTGTAGATCTCATATAAATTAACACAAAATAGGCCAATCACAGGGAATAGATTGATAATTAAACATTTTATTTTTTAATTGAGTTTATTGGTACATTTTAGGTATGCAGTACAGTTACATTCATTATTGGGATCTTGCACCCTTACGTGACAGGTTTTGGTTCTTATTTTTTCCCCTTGTCCCTGCCCTCCCTTCACCTCCTCCTCCCCTCCCCATTCACAAGCACTTTATTTCCATTTTTTCATTTTCTCATATTTTTTCCTTTTCCCTTATTACCTTTCCCCTACCCTTCCCACTTTCCCTACACCTTTGCCCTTTTCTTCCTATTTCACATTGTCAATTATCTCATTAGGATCTTATGTACTATTACAGTTTTTCACAGGAGAGACATTTTAAATGAGTGAAAACTTTGGTAGTAAGGTGCCAAAACTAAACGCCCTTCTTTAAAAGGGAAAGAAGGTAATACTGTGTATTATGATACACATTGATTTGGAAAAATTGGAGATCCCTTCGAGATCAAAAATAAAAACAAAAAAAAGCATTCTTGCTTCCATGATCTATTTCTTACTACTTGATCTGATTGGAAGTTGATATAAATTACTCAGTTCGTGTAAGAAGCACAAATCTAGGTTTGGCGTTATTGAAGTCTTGCAAAGTTTCAATAGGCAATTCAGTAGCAAGAACTTGCAGAACAATTAAAGAACTGGCCAGTAACAGCAGTATGAGTGTAACTTGTATAAATGTATTCCAACAGATTAGCTTTTTGTTTCAGAATCTCACATACTTCAATATGAGTTTAAAGTAACTCAGAATCTGGGATGTATCAAAAATTTTTTTCTTTTTTTGAAACAGGATCTTGCTATATAGTTCAGGCTGGCCTCAGACTCAAAATGATCCTCTGCCTCAGCCTCCCAAGTGCTGGGATTACAGGCATGTGCCACCACACCCAGCCAAGAAGTACTTTAAACGCCAATAATATTGGCTAATTGTGTGACTGTAATAGGTTACTCTTTTCAGAAATTACTGAGAGATTGTATAATCCAAGGAGAAGTTAAAATCTGAGTGGTCATGTATCTGAGCGATATTATGGTTTAGATCACCGATGGCGAACCTTTTAGAGCTTTTAATAATAGCACTTCGCAGCCCACATGTTCATAGGTTGAGTGGCACTGGTTTAGATCATTCTTAACTTAATTTTTAGTATTCTTTTCGTGGAATAGTAACGGATCTAGGGATCTTCAGAGTTACCTAGCAGGAAATATACAAACTTAACTTTTTTTAACTGTTTACATTTTAGTAAAAATTACCTAGTTCTTTTCATCCTCGTTTCTCTTCTTTAAACATATGTCTGAAGAAAGAGGGGCTTATTTATTACTTAGATGTTGACACATAATTGGAATTCTAACATTTTTTTAGAGAAATTCTTGGTATACTTTGGAATAGTGTTCCTGTTTTTTGTTGTTGTTGTTTTGTTTTGTTTTTTTTGTGGTACCAGGGATCGAACTCGGGCCCTTGTGCTTGCAAGTTAGGCATCGGAACCACTGAGCCAAATCCCCGCGCCCTAGTTTCTGTTTTTAAGTTGAATATAACTTGATTCCTAGCTATATGTACCTGCTTTCTACAATTGGTTTTCTGCAAAAGGATTATGCGATTAGATAATGCATGATGGGGTAATAAAGATAGGATTATATGTTAGTAAAGCAGTAATGAGTATAGGATTATTTTATGACGCAAATGCCTTGAAAAAATGATAAAAGATTTCCCTAGTGTAGGTGTGGTGTCATTAAGGCAAAGCAAGGTGGGACTGGTTCTTGCTTCTATTCCTACCTATTCAAAATTTTAAATGAACAAGAAGTCTTTGCCCTTTGGGAGAATTAATTTGAATTTGAAAATTAGTGAAACTCCCTTATGTCTAGAAAATATAATTGCTGCTCTAAAACCAGAGGAAAGGGCCAGAATAAGTTTCAAAAATAACTGAAGAGGGGGATGAGTATTGGAGATTGAACCAAGGCTTCACTTGTTAAGCACACATTCCACTCCTGAATGCACCAGAAAGAACTAATGTACTGTATTTACGTGGTGTTTAGGGAAAGGATGTTAAAACAGGAGTCTTGGATAGGTTGTCACAGCTTAAGCTGTGGTGGAATTAGTTACCACTGTAACTTGCTACAAACCTTGTTCTGTTGCCAAAGGTTCCAATTCTATCTTCCCATCTACTAAATGGTTAATATTAAAATAACAGCAAAAAGTTTATTTTTTTTCCCTCCATTGTTGAAGGAATGAATCTTACACATTTTATTAACACAGAATTTTTCAATGAGACTTGTCATTTTTGTATTCTTTATTTTTGTCTGAAATGAAACATTTAGTCTTGAGGGATAAGTGAATGAATACCTGAAAGTTACAGCATGTGTACTTTACATGGTGATCAGTTTCTATGCAATCAGATACCGGATATTGAATCCAGATGAGTTCATCCATAATTACTTCTTTTTAATAATTGTTCTGGCTAGTTGCAGCTTTATTCCATAGCTTTTGTTTCCACCAAAGGGGATTTTAATTGTCCCTTTGCCGTGAGTTGTCTGTGATTGTGTACACATGTGTTCCTACCAGATTGATGTAATCACCAATTGCTTTTTTGGTCCTGAAAATATCAGTTTAGTAGTTTGCAAACCAGACACTCCCATGTAAATCAGACAGTTTCACATTTAAACCAGAGTTGTAGTTTATGGAGAATACAATGGTCTGGACATACAGTATTTGAAAATTCTATTAAAAGACTTAAAGAGGGCTGGGGATTTAGCTAAGTGGTTCTGCTGCTTGCCTTGCAAGCAAGGACCTGAGTTTGATGCCTGGCATAAAAAAAAAAAAAAAAAGACTTAAAGAAATTTCAGACTTTACCCATGAGTCAGTTGGTTAACACCCCCCGCCATCATGGATTGGTTGTGTTTTATCTTTTGGAAACATGACCTCACTGAGGTATTACTGAGGTGGTGGAATAAGGTGGGGCCTAGATGAAGGCAGTTAGGTAACTGGGAATTCTGGGCTTCCCAGTTGTGGACTTTAGGCCTCCTGGACCGTGAGCTAAGTAAACCTTCCTTTATAAAGTACTTCACCTCAGATATTTTGTTACAGCAGCATGGAATAGACTGATAATGTCAAACTTTGTTACTCTGAGATGAGCATGCCCTTCCTTCCCTGACTTGCCTCTTCCCTAGGTTAAGAATTAAATTTAACAACTAATGAACATTTTCATACCTCTTTCCAAAACTTATGAAATTTACCTGAAGTTGACTGTCCTGTCTAAAGAAACATGCACTAGAATCTTTTGGTTCTGTTATCCTTTGAGGAAACTGGTGTGTAACAATCTGAGGAATAGCTTTCTTAAGAGACAGACACTGATTCTGCAGAGTATATATTATCAGTAGGAAGGCACTTAGGAGAAAGAAAGGTGCTCAGACAAAGCTCTGTGGAATTAGTTCCCAGTTATCTTCATTTAGTGTTCTGGAGAACACAGGAGGTTGTAGAAAACTATGTTAGATACTTTATTTTGACTTTTATCTTTTAATGAAATGGATCAAATATATTAAAATTCCTATAGGGTTTTACCTGTATACCCATGTAGTTTGTCTCCTATATCTAAATTGTGATTTTTTTATTTGAGCAAGCAGCTTATTTTAAAACTGTCCAAGCTGACTTATTTTAAAACTGTCCTAGCCTGGGGTCGTGGCATATTCCTATAATCTCAGCATGCTGGAGGCTGAGGCTGCAAGATCACCAGTTAAATTCAAGACCACCCTGAAATGTGTAGAAGGACCCTGTCTCTGAAAAACAAAACAAAAACCTGTCCTTGCTAATCATAGATAGAACTGGTATGGTAGAGACTAACTGCTCCTATGTTAGTATGTAAGGAGTACACTCTGAAATTAAAAAGTATAGTACATACATTAACCAACAGCATAACTTTATAGTCACTATTAAGTATTTCATACTGTACATAATTATGGATACTATACTCTCTTGCAAGTGGCAGTGAAGGTTTATTTATACTAGTGTCCCCATGAACGTGTGAGTACTGCTTTGCCCTGTGACAACATGATGACTACGGTGTCATTAGGTAAGTTTTTCACTTCCATTATGACCTTATGGGACCAGTGTGGTACATGTCACATGTCATTGGCAAAAATGTCCTTATGCAGCACCTGACTGTACTCAAAATATGTTTGTTGTGCTCCTGTGTACGTAAGAAGCATTGTAGTCGACACTGGGAGTTATGAATGAATTACACAGAGCAGATGGGATTCTTGCCTGCACCTCTAGAGCGGCACTGTAGACCATTAGCTCAAGAGCACAGGCTTCCTGAGCCTTAGTTTCCTCGTCTGTGAATCACGTATAAATGGTGATCCCTACATCTCAGGATTGTAGTAAGAACTAAATTTATTAATATGTGTGAAGTGCTTAGAACAGTGCCTGGATATATGCACGTCCTATGACCTTGCCTCCCACTTCTTGGCCTGTTCTCAACAGAAATCACATGTGTGTGCATTAGGAGGCACACAGTTATTCCTAGTAGTCCTAGTCTGGAAACAACTGGAATGTCCAACAGTGCGCTAGATAAAAATAAATAAGTGGTGGTAGAATGTGTATTCTCACATTGGAATTTTCTACAGTAGTAAAAACAACCTCTTGTTACAAGTAAAATTGTGGATACATTTTGTAAATACTGCATGAAAGAAGCTTGACACTTAAAAACCCATACTAAAAAAATACATACTGTTTGAATCTTTACTCTGTAGTGATAAAGTCAGTGGTCATTTTTATGGGGGCGGGGCCTGGAGCGCTAGAGAAATGTGGTGATTTGCATTGTTGAGTAATTAAGGTTAGGGAATAGAACTCAGGTTTTCTGATTTTCAATCCTGTGCATTTTCTGTTGTGTGGTCACCCATTTACATCCATGGTTTCATCCATTTGAAGGTTGAAAAAAATTTTTTTCTTGTCATTCTCTAAACAGTACAGTTAACAAGTATTTACAGAGCACTTACATTAAGTATTGTAAGTAGTATAGAGATGATTTAAAATATATAGGAGGTTTAAAATGTGTGGGAGTTGTGCTCACTTCGGCAGCACATATACTAAAATGTGTGGGAGTTTAAAATACTGTGCCTTTTTATATAAGGAATTGAACATCTGTGCACTTTGATATAGGTCCTGCAACCAGTCCCCCTGGCGAATACTGAGGGATGACTACTGCATTTTTCTCTATATTATGCTTCTTTTCTGATAGCTGATGAACCAGTGCTGAATTGCAATTCATAATTAATTTGGTTTCAGAGTATGACTTATTTTTAGATTTATTAAATTATCATACTTATTACTACCTTTGGAGAAAAACAAAATTTAGAGCTAGTTTGTGGATTTTTTTTTTCCCTTTTGTATAACTGTCTTCTGATAACAGTTGCTTTTTAAAGTATAATTTAAGGGCAGATGATTACTGCAGTTACCTGACTTTTAAGGAAAGTTTCTATTTTCTTTCACTGTTACTTTGACAAGAGCAGGACTAGATATTTGTAATCAGGAAAAAGCAACCAAACTTTTCACAGTGTAGACAAATTTTGTCATTTCTTAGGTTTTTACCATCCTGTGCTTTCCTCTTGATGGTCAAAGTTCTTTTGACTTTTGGTGTGACCTTCAAATAATTCTGAAATGAACAAAAACAGGAAAAGAACCATTATATAACATCTTTTGATAATACATTTGTTTTCAAGCACTTAAGTATACCAGATAGAGAATGTAAGTGAAAAAATGAAGAATAAATTGAATTAAGAACATTTTGGTGTAAGTTTTAGAAATAAACTGAAATTCATATATAATTAATATTTTTGTAGTAATTTTTGAATATAAAATGTTAGGATATTGTTGATAGTCTTTTTTTCTTGTTAAAATGCAAAGAGGAAAGTTTATGGTGAAAACAAAAAAAATTTTTTTGAGACAGTCTCACTATGCAGTCCAAGCTGGCCTTTAACTCGCTTTGTAGCCCAGGATGGCCTTGATTTGAGCTCACAGCAGTCCTCCTGCCTCAGCCTCCTAAGTGCTGGGATTATAAGCATATGCTATCACATCTGGCTGTGTAAATTTTGTTAATGTTAATTCAAAGGTGACCATGTTTTCATCTGGCATTTCTAAGAGTTGGTCTTACTGGGATGCATTCAACTTCTTTGTAAAATATAATTGTTCCTCAAGGGTTGCCATTTTTCTTTTGCAATAATTTTATATGTATTTCAAATTTTTATATTTGGTGTGATGTTTTCATTCTCTATTTCAAAACTTGCATTAGTCTTCTGGCAGTTTCATCAAATATTTCTGTTTCTTATGATCCCATCAAGCACTTGCTTAAGTGTTTCTTCAGACTATATGTATAGTAGTGGGATCGCTGTTCTGACTGCAACAGAAAAGTGTTTTCGAGCCTTTGTTACTCATTATTATGATGTGTAAGTGACTTCTAGCATCATCTAAAGGAATGTGATTACTTGTAAATCAACAGAACAAGATTTGTAATTATTCAAACATTGATAATTTTTATGTTTGAATATCATTCATTTGAAATACCTGGATTGGCATAAAGTGTGGAGAATTAATAATTTATCTCATTATGAGGGTTGAAATTTTTATCATACATCCATATTCAACAACCAACTGTTCTAAAACTCACAAGGCAGACTGGTTTCCATCGATGGATGATCTTCATTAGAGGTTTTTTCCTTTTGTGGTACTGGTGATTGACCTTTACCACTGAGCTATGTCCCCAGCATTATTTATTTGACAACAGGGTCTAGCTAAATTGCCAGGGCTGGCCTTGAACTTGAAATGCTCCTTCCTCATCTTCCAAACTAGCTGAAAATACAGGCCTACACCACCACACCCAGCACTAATTTCTTTTAACAAGTATGAGTAGACATTTTTCTTTCCTCCTATAACATATTCTCTCTACCAACCTGGGTATAATAAGGAAGCATTTGGAGATCTACCCTACAACTATTTAGAAGAGTACATATTAAATGTAAATGTCAAGCTAACATTTATTCATTTTATCTATCTATTTTCTTTTTGGTACCTGGGATCCAACTTGGGACCTTATTCTTGCGAGGTAGGCTGGGAAACCACTCAAGTTAACATTTACAATTAAACAATTTAGACCTTCCACTTGATCCAGTGATACTTTGTGATATGATGGGGTTGCCCACTTCTCACGTAGTAGTCTTGGTGTTTTCCACAAAGGAACATTTTAAATAAGTTCACAAAGCTACTATTGCCTCCTGCAGTTGAAGATTATGCCAAAAACTAGTACCAGGACTGGATTCCAGCCTCAAAGCAGTAACCTTGAAGCTAAAAGCATTTGCTATCCTAAACCAAAATTTTTATTGGCCTTGTAGAATTTACCTCCTTCAAAATCTTGGAAGTATTCTGCTAAATTTAGCAGCATGCTGTACTTGGGAATATGATAGTCTTTTCAGACCTATGTTGGTAACATCTTTCATTGTAACATTTTAGCCCTTGACAATAAAGGCTTTTATGTCTGTCTTCATTTCATTCTAATTGTAACTAAGAATGGTTCTTATGTAGATAAACCAAGATTTAGTAGTATAGTGGTTTTCATATTGAGAGATTACAGTATGTCAGTGATGGTGAACCTTTTAGAGCTTTCAGTGATGCAAACAGCCACTGGTTTGTATTCACCGAGAAGAGTTGACTAGGCCAGTTATGAAAACCAGGAACTGGTGGTGAGTAGCCTGATAAATGCACATAGATTTATTCTGGTGTATGTGTGGGCTGTTTCAAGTTGTTGGTTACCTTAGGGAAAGCACCTGTGTACATATTGGAGTTCTTAGGTCAAGTCTAGAAAGGTGTGATAGTATTATAGTACTGTATTCATCTTAGTTGTACTTTCTATACACTGGGACATTATTTTTATTTTATTTTATTTATTTATTTATTTTGACTTTTTGAGACAGAGTCTCAGTATGTAGTTGAGACTGACCTGGAATTCACTGTGTAGCCCAGGTTGGTCTCAAAGTCACAGTGATCCTCCTGCCTCAGCCTCCTGAGGGGACATTATTTTTAAAAAATATTGTATAGAGTCGTGCATTTGATCCCCGATACCAAAAAAAAAAGCATATATATATATATAGATATATATATGTATATATCTATATCTATCTATCTATCTATCTATATATATATATATATATAAAATATAGTTCATGCCTAAATATTTTGAACAATATAGATGCTTAAGAAGCTGGTTACAGTGTAACACTAGACAATAGTTTATATCAACAGACTAGTATAGTAAAATGTGTTTATAATCATTACTCTCAGTAATGTTCTGTAAAATTGACATGAATACTCCACAGTTGCTTTTAGGGAAAATATGGGGTTAGGTTTCTGTAAGCTTCTGGTTATGACATTTTCAGCAGCAGATTAATATATAACTTTGTGTGTGTTTCTGTTTAAAAATAATAGTTAATGATTCATTAACATTGAGTTCACAGGTTATTGAGTGTATTTTCTCCATCTGGTATGTCATAGCTTTCTTGCTTTTAAGAACAGTAGGTATCACTCTTGGTGGCCTTTTAAACAGCAAGGATCATCCTAAAAAGCTAAAGAAATGTAAAAAACATGCATACACAGTAAAAAGGACTGGTTGACAGGAGGAAATGTGAAAGGAAACAGTGTTCCTTATTTGACCTCAACTATGAGTGTGTGCTCCAGCTGACTCAGATTTCTTTGCTGCCCTATGAATGTCCACAGATGATCCTGAAAACCATGGAAGTGTTGATTTCACCATTTCAAATACATTTTAGTGAGTAGACAAATAAATACAGAACCTTCGAATAATAGTCAACTATATCTGATTGCAACAACAAAACTAAATATGCTTGAATAATAGATTGTTAACCTGGATTTTTGCAGAAAAGTAGCAATTCTTTCCTTATCTGTAGAAAACTTCAATTAAAAATTGTCTTGTGTATTTAAAAAAAAAAATCAAAAGGAAAGAATATGGTGAGATATCTTATAAAAACATCAGCCGAAGTTGGTATTGCCACAAAATAGGCTTGCAGAGTGATGGTACAAAGCAGCGGAGGTGTGGGAGAAAAGGTGTACTGGGTAGTGCTTTCTAGTTACTGGTGAGATTATAAAGTAGTATAGTCACTGTGAGAAATAGGTAGTTCCTTAAAAAGCTAAAGATACCAATGACCTGGCAGTTTCATTCTTCTGTGTATATATTCATGAGAAATGAAAATCCTCTTCACATATGAACAGCTACTGTGGAAAAACACTGGCAGTTCTTACAAAAAGTAAACAATTACCATACAGTCCAGTAATTTTACTTCTGTGTGTCCAAGAATTGAGAATAGGGATTCACATGGTTGTGCATCCTTTCATTAGCAGCATCATTCACAATAGACAAAAAGTTGGAAAACCATTGAGAGTTGAGTAGATAAACAAAATGTAGTATATCCGCGTAGTGAGATATTACTTAGCTTTTAAAAAAAAAGAAATTCCAGGCTGGGGATTTAGCTCAATGGTTCCGGTACCCGATCCCCGGTAAAAAAAAAAAAAAAAAAAAAAAAAAAAAAAATCTGATTTATGCTACACCGTGGATGAACCTTGAAAACATGCTAAGATAAATAAACCAGACACAAAAGGGGAAATAATCATATTATTCTGTTTCATGAGGTACCTAGAATACTTTAGTTAATAAAAATGGAAAGTAGAATAATTGTTACCACAGGCTAGTGGGAAAAGGAAATGAAGAGTTATTCTTTAATATATACAGAGAGTTAGTTCGATATGATGAAAAAGATCTGGAGATGGAATGAGATGATTGCGTGACAGTGTGTGTACTTAATGTCACTGAACTGTGTACTTAAAAATTGGTAAAATTGGACCGGGGATTTAACTCAGTGGTTCTTCTGCCTGCCTTCCAAGTGCAAGGACTTGAGTTTTATCCCCGGCACTAAATAAACAAAGTAAACAATCAAAAATGGGTAAAATGATAATTCTACATTATGTGTACTTAACTACAGTGAAGGAAAACACTTGTATAATAACAACAGTATTCATATGAGTCAAAATGTGGAAATAACCAAATGTCCATGATTAGTGAATGGAGAAACAACATACTATCATGTATCTAAAATTTGCAGAATAGATGTACAGTACGTTAGTGGTTGACAGGAGCTGCAAAGGAATGGTCAAGCAATGAGCTTCTTAGAGTGGTCAGAATGTTCTAAAATAACTCTTGGCTTTATAGTCCACAATTACAGATTTGATTGGGTGAATTTGATGATGTAAGTTATCTTTTAAAATGGTATGGAAGTGTTTGAGAGTAGAATAGAATAGGGAGATAGAAGGAAGACAGGCCAAGTATAGAGGCAATGCAGTGACTGCTGGGAAGAGTTAAAAGGAACTGAGGAGCTGAACGGCCCTGTTCTGAGGTTCTTTGCCCAGTCAGTGGAATCAGGATTTATCACCAGCTAGGAACTCCTTGAAGCCTGAGTTTCTGTCAGTGTGATTGGTTATATCATTGGCAATAAGGCCAAAGTGTCTCCAGCTCCTCTCCTCTCAGAGTTCTCACCGTCTGGGCAGGCTTTCTAGAGACTGGTCTCCACCCTGAGGCTGTCTAGAAGCCACCTAATGTGGCCTCTGCATAACAGACTTCTGTCACTGAAAGTCCCAAAGGTTTTTGAAGGTCTACTGGAAAGGGACCAAGAGCAGATAAATTCTTTATTGTGCCACAGTTTCTTAAAAGTTTATTTTAAAAATTTTAATAAGAATTTTAAAAATCACGTACTTAACAAGATATTGCATATATTTCAATTTAGCACCTTACCTATGTCCAAGCCTTTTTTATATTTATAATTCTTGAATTTTCTGAAAATTTAGCAAACAAATTATCTATGGATCTTTATTAGATTAAAATGACAAAAATTCTCAGTAATACTTTGTTACATATGATTAAAGTACATTAATTTGTGTAATAATTTCACTGCTAAGGTTACCTAGACTGCCTGCAAAATACACCCCAAAATTAAATATTTCATATTTTAAAAAATTATTTCCAGTTTTTTGTTTTTTATTGTTTTGGTAGTGGGGATCAAACTCGACCTTGCACTGTGAGGCAGGCGGCGGCACCACTGAGCTAAATCCATGGCCCCATTTCCAGTTTTTGATCTGTTGAAATAAATGAATTGGGGAAAACTTTGTTGTTTGCATACCTTCTATAATAACGATGTACTTTTATGCCCCCTGCTGGCCATCTCATTGCTAATTTTTGTTAATTATGGATGAAAATGTCAATGTTGGAAATAAATTTTTAGTATAGGTAGTTTTAGGATTGCCCTCAGAGGAGCAGTGTGGGGGTTCATGATTTTTAGGTTGAATATCAGAGTGACTTCTCTAGTAGAATGTGTATAGTGTTTTCTCCCTGGAGAGTTTGTGTTTAGTTAAGAATGCCTGGCTCTGGCCCTTGGAGTTGAGATAGATCTACTCATGACTGTTCTGTACTACAGAGCAGAGGAAGCAGTGTTCCAACTCAGATTAACTGAAGAGGAATTAAGTCAATGTGTTTCTTCTTTTCAGAAGAGACGACTATATAAGATTGTCAAGCATAAATTTCTTTAAGCTTCTCTTGATACTTTCGTGACTCCTTTTATCCTTTCAACGCAGACCAGGGAGAAAAATAAAATATATTTATTTTAGACCTAAAGAAGTAATTAATGGAATTTTCATAGGCCATTTCATTTTACATATTGTAACAGGAGTAGCCTGAGAGTTCTATGATACTTCTCAGTGATTGGTTTCTTTCATACGGCATTAACCTTGCCTTTTAAGTGGTACTTTATTATTAGTTTTTCTTCCCTGACTGAAATCAGACTGGAGCTTATGTGTTACTGTCTTCAGCCCTCTGCTAGCAAATGATAGCCTAGTTATTATTCTCAACATTGTGTGTGTTTGAGGCATCTAACAATATAGGTGCCTGAGTGGTCTCCAACTTACTAGATCAAAGTCGCTAGAAGTTTTAAGTCAGGAACTAATTTAGTAGTTACTGAGAATACAGAGTCTATCACCTGGTTTTGGGGGTGCTAGAGTCTCCTTGTGGAGGTCCTGGGAAAGAATTTGTCAAGTACAAAGGGTAGCAAAGTTTTTTTAAAAGTAGAAAAAGGAATAGGCTGAAGGAGGACAATTGTATAATGAATCAAAATGCAAATTATTGGACCTAAATTATTGAATTTAGAACCAGAAACTCTGGGGCTAGAGCTCAGGATTGCACTTTCACAAGTTCTCCTCTCCTCACAAGTCTAAGAGGACTCCTGGTAGAGGATCCTGGCAGGTGAGGACAGTGTCTGCTTCCCAGCTGATGGTTTGCCTGCTCTGCTCAAGTCAGAATTGGAAGGGAGGGACACCAACTCCCCAAGCAGAAACTGAACTCTGTGCCCACAGATACAGTCCTTCAGTAGAAAGCTGAGAGTCCTATAAAGTATAGAAGTTAATCTTATCAAACTAGAGCATAAAATTTCCTTTCTCTCATACAGCAGACAGGACACTATCTCCTTAGATGATTGAGGGCATCAAAACAATGATCATTGTCATTGAGAGAGAGAGATAAATTAATTTCCAGGAAAACAGGTGCCATATGGCTCTGGGGTTTAGCTCAGGGAGAGAGCACTTGCCTTGGCTGTAGGAAGCCCTGGGTTCAATCCCCAACACTGTTGAGAAAAAAAAAAAAAAGTTAAAAGCTTTTGCTAGTTCTCTAGAAAAGTCACTAAAATACAACACCCCAAGATAATTTTTTACAGCACTCGGAAGGGTAGGATGAGGCAAGAGGATTCTACAAGTTGAAGCCTAAAGTCTTTAAGTTATTTTAACCATTCACAAGAAAATGAAAGCAAAGATATAAACCCACAAGAATCGCAGCAGCTAAATACATGTGGAAAAAACTTGACAGGCAAGGATGTTAGGCACATTAGATATATCTAGTGATTTATAAATACCACTCAATGGTGAGAAGATTAAAGTTCTGAGGTAATAAATATTTTGGTTTTCATCTGCAAGAAAAAAAATCATATCAAATGTTCTATCTTTTAAAAAAAAAAACTCATGAGTACTTTCACGTAAAAACAGAGAGGTTACCCCATTTTAATTTTATATATTTTGATGAATTTCATAAATGGAGTTACTATTGTTCTATATTGTTAACTTTAACTCCTGGACATAAAAGTGACCCCCCCCAAGTGTTTTGTTTCCTATCATTAATGTATGCTATAAGCTCCTTCTGTCTCATTTTGTATTAAGGGCTAGCCTTAAACTCACCATGTATCCCATGCTGGCCTTGAACTTGTGGCAGTCTTCCTGCCTTAGCCTCCCCTGTACTGATATTACAGGTGTGCACCACAAAGCTTGGCTTGTAAACTTGTCTTATATTTAAAAAATAAAATTAAAAAAAATCTAGCAAGGGCTGAGAAAGGAAATTAGGTCAGGGCAAAACTGGCTGGGGAAGTAGGTATGAACTGTTAACTAGAAAACCCCAGGACATACTCTCCCAGAACAAGTTCCCAAAGCCCTGCTGGTGGACTTCACCTGAGAATTTAAGCAAGTTTTCCACAGGAGAACCCACATCTGACAACTCGAGGAGTGAGTGATTCAGAAGCTCAGTGTGAATTGAGCTTGTGCCACTGAGGAGGACAATTGTATCATTCTCTAATTCTCAAACATACCAGCTTTTTGTGCATCCATGAAACATTTTACGACTTCTCAGTGCTATAGCCCAATCTTAACCCTGTCGTTATCCTCTCCCTTCCCTGGACACATGCACTGACAGTATTAGGACTGCATCATTTAAGCCAGAGAACAAAATTGGGAAACATGATTAGTAGAAGTAGGGCTGGGGATTTAGCTCAGTGGTTCAGTGGCCTGCCTGGCAAGCGCAAGGACCTGAGTTTGATCCCCAGTACCACAAAAAAAAAAAAAGTCTGTAAGAGCATTTTGTCCAGTCCTCCCATTTTAGGCTTCAATCTAGAGGCTTCGCGGGTTGGTTGCTTCAAGGTTTATTTACAGAGACCAAGTTGGAGCTTGAACTCTCTGACTTTTCTAGAATTCATTGAGTTTGTCTCATGATATTGTGTGTGTGTGTATTGTATCTCATTTCTTTTGCGTTACATTTATTTTAAGAACTTTATGATACATCGTAGAAGAACTTAACCACTTCCAGGACATTCTGAAGAATTTTGTATTATTCTGAGTTGTTCAGTGCCCTTTTTATATTTACTCAGTTTTACCACAATTGGTATGAAAATGTATTTTAGTTTCTGTGATTTGAAGTTGAATATTTGTCTTACTAAAATTGGTCTGTTTTAATCTATATTCTGAAAATCCAGTTTTATCTCCTTTTGTATAACTTTTGTACATCTTTATGTTCTAGAGATCAAACTATATTAAACCTGTTTCGTAAAATTTCAGCAGCTACCTACTTGAATAACATTTAATGAAACCTGTTTAACTTAGATTGTATGCATCCTATGCAACTGGACATCCTGTGATGTTGCAATATTTTGAATAATTTTTTTGGCGCTTCTACCTCCCTGGTCGTCTTCCGTTTTTACATCAGCCCCTTTTGTGGATTAGTCTCCTCCTTGAAATTCCTGTTCTTGAGAGTTTTGGGTTTTGTTATGTCCCAGAATAGAATCCAACTCAGTAAAAAATTTCATACTCTCCTTGGTCATGCCTAGGTCTTGAGCAGTTCTGACAATCTTGTATTCATGTCTTAGATTTTTGTACTTTGTTCTGCATTGCTTCCAGTCTCTCTTTATTCCAGATTTCTGAAGGTTGGCAGCAATTTGTTCAAATATCCTTTTATTTTGCACTGTTCCTTCTAGTTGTCTTTGTATGCTTTTGTCTGACCAGATGCCTATTAGAGCCCTGACTTCTGGCTCAGTCCATTGTTTTCCTCCTTCATTTGCTACAGCTGGAATACAAGTTGAATTATTAGAGGGTTCCATTATTGATGTAGAGATTCCTGTATCAGATGGGAAAGAAAAAGATATATAGATTACACATATCAGACAGAGTAGTTGGACATACCCATGATGTGGGGTGTATATCAATTATAATGAAAGTTGAACATACACTTATTATTTGCCTATAGAAAGCAATATAATTACATATGAAAATGGCTGGTTGATAATTTTTCTTTTGAGACAGGAGAGGTGTAAACAATTCCTTTTCTTTTTCTTCGTCAAATGGTTTCCATTGGCTACATATTGGGATCTCTTGAGTGTGTAAAAATTACTCCAGTGCCTCTCTCATCCTTTGTCTCCAGATTATGATTCTGGTGCACACTTGGGTGCTTATGAGTAGAGAGGGCTTGGGAAAGCCACACATGACATTCAGTGCTTACTTAGTCCTTGTGAAAATTGACAGACCGAATTACACTAAGTGAAGTTTTATTTACTCATTTATTTTTGTAGTACTGGGAGATTAAACACAGAGTACTTTACCACTGCGCTACAGCCCCTGTCTTTTTTTATTTTTCATTTTGAGACCATTGAGTTGCTCAGGCTGGCCTTGAACTTGCTACCTGCCCACCTCAGATGCCCTAGTAGCTGGGATCACAGACATATGCCTGTCTTTGTTCATTTATTTATTTACTTATTTATTTGGCTTGCTTTAATCTTTTTTATCATTGTGTTGTTCTTTTTATGGTAGAGAAACACGTCAGATTTTTTTTTTTTTTTTTTTTTTTTTTTTTTTTGAGACAGGGTCTCACTATGTAGTTCAGACTGTCTTGGAACTCACTGTGTATCCCAGGCTGGTCTTGAACTCACAGTGATCGGCCTGCCTCAGCCTCCCGAGTGCTGGGATTACAGGCACATGCCAACATGCCTGGCCTCAGAAATTTCTTAATGTCTTATTCCTAGGCAGTGTGATACTCAATAGTGCTTTCACATTTTTTTTTGGTATGGGGGATCAAACTCAGGTCCTTGCACATGCAAGGCAGGTAGCGGAACTACTGAGCTAAATCCCCAATTCTCAATAGTGTCTTCAATTCATTTTAATATGAATAACATTAATTGATATTACTCTTTCTTTGGTACCAAGGATTGAACTCGGGTCCTTGCACTTGCAAGGCAAGTGGCAGGACCACTGAGCTAAATCCCTGTTGCAATTGATACCACTCTTGACATAATATTGGTTGATTCCCACATTGTGTTTTTCTCAGGTTTTATTTTCTTGTTTAATAAAGAGAAAATCTAGACCCAGCAACTGTAAATGAGTTCTGAGGGGTTACATTAATACTCTGTGTGAGGTATGATAGATGAGAATGAAACAGAGAAACTCCCATGAAGCATGTCTGTAGATATTTTAAACATTTAAGTGACTGACCAAAAATTAAAGCTAGCGCAAACATTTCTACATGCACAATTGGAAATACAGGATTACTAAGGTGGGAGCCATTCGTAGGAAGATGTTTTGGTGAAGGTCCTTAATTACAGATGGCTAAGTTGAAAATACTTATGGGCCCTCTCTGAGTGAAACCAAGGAGTTTGGAGCCAGTGGGGTTATCCGAAAGGATCAGAAGCTTCATTGGACAAACCTCAGGTTAAAATCAGGAACTTTCAGGAGCTAAGTAACTTTTATTAGTCAGTGTTTAAAGCATCTAAGTGATAAACCTGCAAAAATACTGGAGCTGCTCTTTAACCTATCTGTGGCTGCAGAACCATCTTAGCCTCTGATGTGTGTCAAAGAGAGAAAGGGTGTTTGTAAATGGGCTGGACTTTTTCATTAAAATGATTTATGTTTGAGCTGTAAACGTGGAAGTTCAGCTAATCCATGTTAACCACTGTATGTAATGTTTGTCACCTTCACCCCTTTCACAATTGGAACCTTTATTATATTAACCATTTTCTCTTGTGTGTTAGGTTTATCCACAGTTCTCTCCTTTCCAGGTTTCACATCTCTGATATGTGTATCTCTGTGCTTCGTACGGACAGTGGGTATTACAGATACTGGAACAACTCTGCTCCTAAAAATAGCAGCTGTGAGACTTCAGCTGTGGGGAAATCTCTTCACCACCATTGGTTCACGCCTTTGCGTAGTGCTTGCATAGACAGTGAGCAGATTCTTTGTGTGTAGTGTTGGGCTTAACAATGCAGCAGTTCAGAAACTTTGTTTAATATCTAAATTATTAAATCTTCAGCCATTTACTTATTAAACCTATTTTTATTTTACTTGTTACAGTGGAGCTTTTCTTCCAAACAAATAATGAAATGTTATCAATTCTTTGTGTATTTTAGTACTTTCATTTGTAAATTTAGGAAAATGGTAAGTTAAAATGGAGCAGAAAGTTGTGTCTTGTTTGGAGCTTTGAGGGGGGTGGGGGTGGGGATTGGGCTGGAGATTTAGCTCAGTGGTTCTACCGCCTCCCTCTCGCAAGTGCAAGGACCTGAGTTCAATCCCTGGTATCAAACAGAAGAAAAAAAATTGAACAGTATTTTGATATTTTCTCTTTTTTGGCCCTTAAAATGAAAACCTAGGATTTTTAGAACCCAACCCATATTTCAAAACTGTATTAGACATACAGTTGGCCCTAGCAGTTAATGCCATTTTAATATGCTTTTTCTGTATTTCACAGATGTAAAGTGATAGTTTCCAACCTCTTTTTAATCTTACCACGTATAAAACAGTATGAGTTGGGATTCTTTTTTAACCTCGATATTTCAGGCTGTATTTATCACACAGACACAAGTCTTGCCGTCTTCCATTTGATAAACTGTAAAACAAAAAAGAACAGAAGAACAGTACTTTTCTTTTTACCTTCAGTGGTCTCTGGGACTGTACCTGAGCTGTTTGCATCCTCTGTTAATTGTGTGGCAGATTTGCACTGCAGGACGGCATCCAGTTCATGGAAGAACTTCATAGTCCTAGAGCTGTCTCTGGAATTGTGGGCACATTTAAACTGTTCTGTATTTATACTTGAGATTTTTATACTTTGCCTGGCACTGTTTCCAGTCTCTGCATACTCCTAGTGACTGAAGCCTTTTAGCAATGTAAATAAATATTCCTTTATTTCTCAGTGTTCCATAAAGTTGTTGTCGTGTATTTTTTTCTGCCCAGACACTCAGCAGAGCTTTAACCTCCTTCTCAGTCCAGTGCTTCCCTGTTCCATTCTCCATGTTGAAAGTGACCTGGAAATGATTCACTATTTCTAGCCTACGTTTTTGTTTCCTAGGAAACCAGA
This sequence comes from Fukomys damarensis, assembly GCF_012274545.1. Taxonomy (NCBI): domain Eukaryota; kingdom Metazoa; phylum Chordata; class Mammalia; order Rodentia; family Bathyergidae; genus Fukomys; species Fukomys damarensis. The sequence continues at coordinate 42,639,025 of NW_022900947.1, read as the reverse complement.
AGGCTGGTTGTCAATAAGCTACTAAAAGCTGGAAAAGACTTGACATAACTGGTTAAGGTTGCCTGCGGGAGAAGCTTGAGGAACTGCCAAATAAGCAGGCTTTGTAAATAGAGAAGCCGGCAGCTAAATGATTGCTAACCTGATTCATTCGGCTTCAAGGAAAATTTACCCTTGAGACAAAAAGCAAAAGAAAAACCATTTTTGTTACCAAATGATTGTTGATTTCTAAAAACAAAAAAATGTTTGAGGCTTACAGCAAATGTTGATAGCTGTATACTGAAGAACAGGTTTTTTATGAGGTTTATATTTTTTTCTGTGACATGTACACCTGGTCTTCTATAAGCTAATTTAAAGACCACATTACGGTGCACCCTTGACTTACAAACTTGATCAGTTCCAGAGGGCTGGTTGTAAGTCAAGATTGCTGAGATCTGGATGTTTACCTGGGTACACGCTATAGATAACAAGAGTCAGATAAACCTTCCATTAACTAATTAACCCAAGTTGTATATCAGGCCAGGCATAATTTGAAGGTCCTCTGTATTTTGTTAAATAAATGCTAGGTCATGATTTAATTTCATAGGGCTTGTGTTTTACATATTTATATCCAATTTAGTATTTAATCCATTGATAATTCAGTAAAATTTTATTTTTTTAGATTTTTACTTTTAAAATATTTTCATTTTGATTCCTGGTACTGCAAGAATAAATAAAATGTTTTGTCGTTTTTATCAATAATAAAATGCCTTAATTACAATATATAGCTTTGGAAAAATTCCTTTTTAAATAAATCAACATGTTAGCAATTGTGAAAAGTTTGATGTGCAGTCTTTGAAACAAAAATTTGTCAGTGATCTAGTATTCCTAGCACTTGTTCAGAACTGATAAAAGTTATTGAATAGTTGGAACCTTTATTTAATTTGATCCTATCCTCCACACTGGTATAGATTCTTTGAGTCTTACTATGTATTACCCTACCTCTAGTCTAGCCTTAGGTGTGTGTGTGTGTGTGTGTGTGTGTGTGTGTGTGTGTGTTTTGGTTTTTTGAGAGAAGGTCTTATGTAGTTTAAGCTGGCCTTTAATTCACTGCGTAGCACAGGCAGGCCTCAAACTTGCAGAGGTCTTGCTACCTCAGCATACTGAATGCTGGGATTACCACAGCACCTGGCTTTAGGCTTTTTTTTTTTTTTTTTTTTTTTAAATCATGTTACCTAAAATTATTAATGCAGGAAATGAGATGCAAACTTGGGAAAGGATGTCTAGTCAGCAGATTTTCAGAAGCAGACTTAACATTTTGTATCTACAGTTTTTGAAAAAAATCCATCCTTGAGAAACGAAGCAAGAGTCCATTTCCAAGGGGATAGTGTTCTCAGAGGGACTGAGAGGCCACATCTGTCACCTAATATTCTTGTTCTTTCATAGACTGTGGTGCTACTCTTATCTTGTTCATCTGTGTCGTCAGCCCTTTGAAACTTCATTTGACCTAACTGGTACAGAGGTTAGAATCCCATGTCCTGGAATGGAATTGTCCGTTTTGTAATTGTGCTGTATCACCTGCTCACTCTGCCACTGGGCAAGTTTCTAGTTCAGTGTGCTGCTCTGTGACAGGGGAATATGGTACCTACTTCATAGGACTGTTCTAAAAGCCAAATTAGATCATTCATGTGAAAATGCTTAAACTGGATGACGATATCATCTTGTTAAAATAATTTGCTACTTTTGCTAATCATCAGCATCATCGATAGAAGCAGTGCTAGTCTTCTAAGTAGCATTTAATGTGTTATCAGGTAGTTTGTGATGCTTGTTAAGAAAGGTGTGTTTGGACCCAGAATTTAAAACTCAGTGGATCTGCTGGCTGTCATGCAAGCACAAGGTCCTTCAGTTTCTGGCACCAAAAGAAAAAAAAGTTATGTTTGATAAAATTCAAAAAGCTTATCATTTGGGAAGATGTAACAGTTAATGTCCTTGTATATTCCCAGGGGTCAAGAGAGTGCTGGTATTGTGACCAGTGATGGGAGCTTGGTGCCAGCATTCAAAATGCATAAGGTAAGTTTGAATGTTAAACAGTGTTGGTGATAAAAATAACAGTTACCAGCCAGGTGATTATAAATGTCACCTGAGGAAAAACATTGCAATTAGGAGTAATTCTCTTTGGATCATCCATTTCCAACTTTATATTCTAACATTTGTCAAATTAGGAACTGTTTCTTCCACAGTGTTAGTTTGCTGTCTAACTTGAGCCGGAAGCTCTTTATTTATTTTTGGTACTGAGGATCAAACTCAGAACTTTGTGCTTGTGAGGCAGGCCTGGTGCCACTGAGCTAAATCCCTGGCTGAAGCCATTCATTCATTCATTCATTCATTTAAATAATTGAATTTATTGGTACATTTTAGGGATATAGTACAGTTACATTCATTGTTGGGTTCTTGTACCTCTACATGACAGATCTTGGTTCTCATTTTTTCCCCTTGTCCCTGACCTCCCTTCACCTCCTCCTCCCCTCCCCATTTACAAACATTTTATTTCCATCTTTTCATTTTGTCACATTTTTTTTCTTTTCCCTTATTACCCTTCCCTACCCATCCCACCTTTCCCACACCTTTAGCCCCTTGCTTCCCATTTCACAATCTCATTAGGATTTTATGTACTATTACAGTTTATTCACACCAGAGAAACTATTCGGTATTTAAACATGTGTGTGAAGCCATTTATTTAAATACTTCTAGATGCTTTGATTTTTGTAAAATGTCAGCTTTCATTTATATTTAACAAATTTTGTTGTCTTAGTATATCTGTTTACAAAATGTCTCACAAAACAAAATGTGTTAATGAGGTATCAAAAATGAGATGCTTCTCAGACAGAGATAGAGCTCAGTGGCACGGTGCCTACCTAGCAAGCACAAAGTCCTAAGTTCGAGCCCCAGTACTAACCGAAAAAAATCAGATGCTTCAACTTCATGAATGTCCTGAATGCCACTAAATTATTCACTTTAAAAATTGGCTAATTTTATGTGAATTTCATTTCAGTGTACATTTTTTTATTAAAGATTGCAAAGATACATGATAACAAGAAATGAAGATACTAAATAAATATTTCAAATATACATATATATGACAGCAAAAAAATTATATGAAATAAACAAGAATTTATGTAATACAGTCTAATCGAAATACATTAGTTTGATATGATCTTCAAACATGTTCTTTCTCATTTTCTTATATTTTTGAAATAATGTAATTATAAATAAAACTAAGTTACATAAAATTTTATGATTTATAAACTCCTTAGTTTAATTAATTGATAAATATCATATACTTGTTGATTGTACCACTTACATTTTCTAACAAAACTTCCCACAGAAAAAAATATACTTATATTTGAAATCCAAAAGCAACTAAAAAAATTCACATTTTTAAGATCAGATTTTTCTGTTTCTCTTTTATTATATCCCATACTTATTTTTATTATGTTTTTATAAGCATAATGATAGAATTTAACACCAATAGATATGTAATATTCTTCCCAAATGAATGACTATGAAGTCAAGCATGTAATTTAAAGAAATCATAAGGTTGCCAGAGAAACTATCAATATGCCAAATATGCACAATCCTACCACATTCATGACCATGTTTCTCATTTAATAGTGCACACATATATGTAAAAACATACAATACAATATATACTTAGGTATAATAAAACAGTGCAGTGACGTGTGGAATGTTGGTGATTTGTATAATTTGAGAAAAACAAATATCTTTGAAGGAGTTGGAGAATTTGTAACATGTATCAGATACTAAATGATATTAATGATTAAGTATAGTTATAATAAAATTTACTTAAAAATTAATATTTGTCATCAGAAAATAAGTACAAAGATACATTGATAACATAACAACATTTATCTTAACAAATTTCCAACCAAACAAGGTGTAGTGACAGAAAAGGAAGTTTGTAGAAAGCAGAGATGAAAGAGGAAAATGACAGATGGGCCTTAGTACTTTTCATACTACTCATATATACAGATTTCATAAATTCTCAAAAAAGCAAAGAAAATGAGAACCAAAATAACTCATCAATTTGGTAGACCAACATATAGAGACAAGGATTAATGTATTGATAAATTTTAAAAATATGAAATGTAAAGCCTCAGATTTAGCTCAATAGTGCTGCACCTGCCTAGCCAGAACAGTGTGCTGAGTTTAATCCCCAGAATCAGAGAAAGAAAAAGAAAAAGAAGAAAAGAGGGGAAAAAAAGCATATATACTTTCTGACATACTCAGTAAATTAAAAATAAATTATTCGTTATCTCTTCCTCTTGAATTGTTCCCTTCACAAGGATGTAGTGAACTTCTTTGTCTCTTCCAATCAGTTTAAGTTTGAAACTTACTTTGTCTGTGAATGAGATTGCTAGCCCTGCTTTTTTTTGGGGGGGGGGCTCCTGTTACATGAAGTTTTCTGTCCTTTCACTTTCAGTCTATGGGCTTCTTTTTACACTAGACATGTCTTGTATACAACATATTATTGGATCTTGCTTCTTAATCCATTCTACTGGTCTATTTCTCTTGACTGGTGAATTGAGGCCGTTAATATTGATGGTTATAACCGATATGTACTAAGTTATTATTGTCATGTTTTGTTTTTGTTTTTTGTTTTTTTTTTTAGCCTTCTTTTAATTTCTTGGCTTGCCTATTTGATTTGCTCTGTTGGGCCTCGTGTTGTTACCTTCATTGTCTTTTTCTAGGATATTGTTTAGAATTCGTTGTAGTGCTGGTTTGCTAGTCATGAAGCTTCTCAGGTGTTCTTTATCCTGGAAATATCTTATTTCCCCATCCATTTTAAAAGAAAGTTTTGCAGGATACATCAGTCTAGGTTGGAGGTTGTTTTCTTTTAGTACTTGAAATATCTCATTCCAGGCTCTCCTTAACCTAAGGGTTTGTATTGAAAAGTCTCCTGTAATTCTGATAGGCTTTCCTATGCATGTAATTTGTTTCTTGTCTCTTACTGCTTGTAGTATTTTGTTCTTCTTTTGGGTTTCTGGGATCTTGATTATTGTATGTCTAGGTGTAGATTTTTTTTTTATCACAGCTAGTTGGAGTCCTATATGCCTCACTTATCTGTATGTCAAATTCTTCCCCTCTATTTGGGAAGTTTTCTATAATTAATTCTGTGAGTAGCTTTTTAAAGTCATTTACATTTTCTCCTATTACTTCTTGAATTCCTATCAATCTTATGTTATTCTTCTTAGTATCGTCTAAGAGTTGTATCAATTTCTCATGATCCCCTACTGTTTTTAAGAGACCTCTCTTTTCACCGTCACTGACTACAATTTTATCTTCTATATCTGAGATTCTATCTTCAGACTTTTATATTCTTTTGTGAACACTCTCAGTGGAGTTTTTAATCTCCTGGATATCTGTTTGAATCTGTCCTATGGATTCCATTTCTTTCTTGTATTGGGCATTTATTCTTTCCAATTCTTTCTTAGGCTGGGCATTCATGGCTTCTTTCATGGTCCTGAGCTCATCTATTTTCCTCTCAGTTTCTGTTCTAGAGTCACGAATTATAACTTTCATTTTGCTTGTCATCTATCTGATTATCTGGAAGTTACTTCTGTTTTATATTTCTCTAGAGCCTGATTGATCAGTTTTGTTACTTCCTGTCCTTTGAGTTGAGGGTGTCCTGATGATTCACTATCAGACTTTTCATCCTCATCCGCCCCACTATTTGCCATTGGTGAACTGGAAGTCTGTCCCTGTATCTTGCTTAAAGGTTTTCTCATTTTTACTACTGTTGTTGAGTTATCCTTAGTTTTTAACCTTTAGATTATTACTTAAATCTTCCTGATACAGTTGGGCTTCAGCCCATGGGTCTGTAATGACTCATAGACATTCTCATTTTCATCATACTGAAGAAAACAGCTCATTGAATCAATCACAATCCTTTATCCTAATTGATAGAATCAGCACCACAATCTAATGAAGCACAATTTGCAAATTGACCACTTATGGTAGTCATCAATCTATGACCTTCAAACCATGTAAATTTAATTAAGATCAAGAAGTAATCCAAAATATGCTTACAGTAAATAAACTTTTCAATAAGGATATTTCCCATTTACAATGGGGGCTTAAAACAAAGTTAAGACAGGAGTAGGTAAGTATAAGAATTAGAGAAGGTTTCATATGAAGCCAAAAGATGTAGAATGACAAGACAATCGTCAAGAAATTGTTAAATTCAAAAAGAAGAAACAAAATAGAAATATAGTAACTCTTGAGTGAGGTAGAATAACATAAGAAAAGAACATAAAGAAAAGAGAAAAAAATAATAAAAGAAGAAATCTGAATTAGGACAAGAGCAGAAACAAAAAGAGAGGTGAGGGATACTATAGTGGAGTAAGACTGAGTTAGAGAAAGAAAACAAAAAGAAAAAAAAAGAATTTGCAGAGTAGGATGAAAAAAAGAAAGAAAAAATGAGTTTAAAGGGCCTCTTTCAGACTAAATCACTGCTGTTATAATATACAATATGTGCTGCCATTTGCAGAGTCGAGTCCCCTGACCTCAGCTAGCTGGTGGCAGAACCCCACAAAGCAGACTGAGCTCCCCAACCTCCTAAACGGCTGAACTCCTCTCAGTTCTACTATAAGTTTCCCCCACCACTTCTTTAAAGATGTTCAAAGTTGAAAGTGCCAGAAAATACTCTTTATGACCACCTCTGCCTCTACAGAGTAGGTCCAAAGACTGGCACAATCAGGAGGTCTAAAAGCGTGAGGGGGAGGGAGGGTTCAGGGGTGCCCACGCGGCTACCTTTCTAGCGCTGAAGATGGCGGCAGCGGTGCCAGAAGGGGAGGGCGCGGCCGAGAAGACCCTCTGGCGCTAAAGATGTCTGAACGCAGCCTGCGCAGCCTAGAAGACCCTCTGGAAAAGACTCTCTGGCACTGAAGATGGCAGGAACACCGTGGGGAGATCGCGGCCAAGAAGACCCTCTCTCAGTGTACATTTTTAAAGTAAATGCTTCAAAGTTCTTAATGTTAGCTTAGTCTTTTTTCCTAAGTTTAGAATTCTGAGGTACAGAGAAATGAAGTGACCTTTGCTGTCTTTGATTCCCTAGAAGATGGACTTTTACTAGTAGCACTGACTTCTGTTTTGCTAAGATATTTTTTACTTTGACTTCTCAGGGAATGGGTCTTGTAAATCACGTGTTTACTGAAGACAATTTGAAGAAATTATATGTTTCAAATCTTGGAATTGGACACACAAGGTACGCTACTACAGGCAGATGTGAATTAGAGAATTGCCAGCCCTTTGTCGTAGAGACGCTCCATGGGAAAATAGCTGTGGCACATAATGGTGAATTGGTGAATGCTCCTCAGTTAAGGAAAAAGGTAAGTTTGTTTTGTTTTGTTTGCCATGTTTGGGATTCATGAAAAGAAGGTACACATCTTGGTAAAGGCCATTTTATGTAATTGCTGCCACCTGTTATGTAACCTTAGCCAACAGCTGTGTAAGAATTACCTGGAGTACTTGTTAGGATTAGGGGTTTCACAGAGCTTTGCTGCACCCTCTTCATAGTCTGTGACATTATAATGACTACAATATACATTTTTGTACATGAACAAGAAAATAGTTCATTTTAAAAGTTCAGTCACAAAAATATGGATATAAAAAATTACCAAAACATTTGTCATGTATAAGATTACCACTGAGAGTTCAATTCTAAACAGTATCTAGCTTTTGTTTTCCAGATATAACACCTTTCCCTTGATAGACTTCATTTCTACCCAGTTAGGTATTTGCCAAATGCCTGGTTTCTTTTTAGGACAGTGGGCTGTTGGGTGAAGGGGAGAGTAGAGCTTCTCTGGTGATGGCACTTTTCTCTCTTTAGCTTCTGCGTCATGGTATTGGTCTGTCAACAAGCTCTGATAGTGAAATGATTACCCAACTCCTGGCATATACCCCTCCACAGGAGCAAGATGACACCCCAGACTGGGTAGCAAGGTAATTGTAAAATTGGACTGTGCTAGCTGGGGATGGAGCTCAGTGGTAGAGTACTTGCCGTGCTTGTGCTAAGTCCTGGGTTCAACCCCCACTACCACTAAAGCAAAACAACAAAATTGGACTGTGCATGCAGATCTCACAATGAGACCTTTGCCTTGAATGTGTTTGTACCTGAATTGATTAATTAATTAATTAACTATCTAATTCCAGGATTAAAAACTTAATGAAGGAAGCACCCACAGCATACTCCCTGCTTATAATGTACAGAGATGTTATATATGCAGTACGGGATCCTTATGGAATTCGGCCTCTGTGCATTGGTCGTCTTATTCCAGGTTCTGATATAAATGACAAAGGTAATGAACTTTAAAGGGAATTTAATTCCAAAATGCTTTGCAAAGTCGTTGTACTACTGCTGGTGAATCCTGAAATCTTTAGGTACAGGAACCTTATAGGTGAGAATACATAGGTAATAGCGAAAAGAAATGATAGTCTCAGCTTTGAAAGTACATTTCTTTGTGTCTGAGGATAATTTGCTTTTAATGTATTTAATGGATATTGTTATTTTTTCCCTGTTTGAATTGATGATTCATGTCCTTTCCTTAGTCTTTTCATTTCTGCAGTTTTTGTTTTTTTTTTACTAATGAGATGTATTATGCAAGCAAGAAACTATAATAATGTACTAGAAGGAATCTTAGCAGATTATTTTGTCTTTGGCCTAAATAAAATGAGGATTCGTGTGCTTTTAATGACATAGAAATAAGTATTCCATGATCTTTTTTACTTCTATTGGGTGTTTACCTGATCTGTTGAAGTAGCCTCTTTAAATTTTTTTTTAATCTATTAATTGAATTGATCATCTTGTAATTTTCAGAGAAGAAAACGTCAGAAACAGAAGGATGGGTAGTGTCTTCAGAATCTTGTAGTTTTCTATCTATCGGTGCAATGTAAGTTTTAACATTAAGAATTTTATTTTTTTCCATAGTGATAAAAAATTATTTAGGAATGATGGTGCATACCACTAGTACTAGCTAGTCAAGAAGCTGAGGCAGGCAGATTGCTTGAGCTCAGAAATGCAAGACCAGCCTACACCACACCAAGACGCTGTCTCAAAAGGAGTGGGGTGATATAGTTTATAATTTAAAAGTGAAGTTTTCTTATTGGTATTTACAGGAAAGCTTTCTTTATAATGTCCCAAGCAGATACATTTTGTTGTGTATGTTGTACTCAGCAGCTGTACTGACTTTACTGTTCCAGTAATACCTACCAATTCTAGACTGTCATTTTTCTTTCAAAATACCTGACTTATTTTAAAAAAGAACTTTCTCATCAAGGAGTAATTCTGATAGAACTTTAGCTAATATTAAAATATTCTCATTACCCTTTGCATTTTCACAGTTCAGTAAAATACAGAACCCTGAATTCTAAAATTCTAAATTAGAACTTAGGACAGGGATGGCGAACCTTTTAGAGACAAGTGCCCAAACTGCAACCTAAACCCACTTGTTTATTGCAAAGTACCAACACTGACTCCAATTAAACCCGAATACTAAGGTTTTGATTTGGGAAAGCAACTCATTAACATATTTTGTTTTAAAAGAAAAACAACAAGCATCCCATAGGCTCACTAACTGACTTACAGGTGACAGAAAGATTTATAGAGACTACTAGAAAAAGGAATATTTCTTTTTTGCTTTTTAAGCCATTTCTAGACTTTAATACATTTCTCTCTATATGGGAGGGGAAAGTCTGCTTTATAATTGATGTTCTCATCGGCTGTAAGCACTAGTTTATTAAAAAATCTTCTTTCTTTAACATCAATTCCCAAGATACTACCGTGAAATCTTACCTGGGGAAATTGTGGAAATATCCAGACACGGTGTCCAAATTCTTGATACCATATCAAGGTCTGATGGAAACCCAGTGGCTTTTTGTATCTTTGAGTATGTTTATTTTGCAAGACCAGATAGTATATTTGAAGGTAAGCAAATTTCTTTTTTCTTTTTTGCTATTCATAGAAATCTTCCATTAATTTCACTTAAATATGGCAGTTCTTGGCCCAGAGGTTTACCTGGCTCTTTTTTTGTGTGGGGGGGTTATATAGATATTTTAATTCCCTTTCCTTTCCCCTGAAAGGTTATGTTTAAGTATTGTGGAGAAGTGCTTTAAAAAAAAAACTTCATATCATTATGAGGAAATCATAATGAAGGTATTTTATCCTATGGAAAGTTCCTGATACTCATCATCACTCAAATGTTCACTAAGCATCTTTTATGTTACCAAGCTGACCTTGTGCTAGGATAGGGACAGACAGGAGTAGTTGTAAGCCACTGCAGTATGTCCACGGACCTCAGGGCACCTAATAAATGTTAGTTGAAAGAAGGCACCCTTAAGGAGGTCATGATTGGGTGAAGATCATTTAAAGTGCTCTCTGAAGATGAGACACCTGTACAGTCTCCACTCTGTGTAGACCGTTGCCAAGTTTATGCTGCCATACACCTGAAGTTTTGGGTTCCAGGTGAACTCAATACGAAATACTACGCTAAGACCCTGCTCAAGAGTGTCCAGGACTGGCTCTCTTGATGTTTCTCTGGGATCACACTGTGTTTCACTAACAAGGCTTTCAAGTTTCAAGGGTGCAGTGTCTCATCTTCTGGAAAAGGTGGCATTTGAGGTGGTGGTGGTGGGGCTAGGTAAGAGAAGATAAAGGAAAAGGCCAAGAAATTCTGGCAGATAACCTTTCACCTAGGCCCCTGCCCCTTTTACTTTCCCTGGCCTTGAAATACTCCCAACTTCCGACCCCTTCACTTCTCTGGTGTCTGACAGAGATTGAGGCTGCAGGTGGGGGCACCTCCTCGTCAAAGAAGCCTCCTCACTTGCGATGATCTTCCAACTGCTCTCCTCCTGGGCCCAGTGGGGGGGGAATCCCGTTTCCTTGGCCAAGCTGGGCTGGGGACATGTGGCCACCTGAACCCAAGCCATGCTGCATCTTACAGTCAGATCTCCGTGCCCACTGCCTGTCTCTTTGAAGGTAGATGGTTATACAGAAAAAAAAAAAATCAGAAAAAGAAAAATTTGTATAAATACTAATATGCTGAATATTCTGAGACATCATGAGATTAATACAAGTTACCTTTGGTCTCTACAATTACAAGAGGTCCTCACAGTGGTGGCCATTAACTTCTAGACATTAGTATAGCAAACTGCTGAAGTGTATATACATTTTTTGGTGGACTCTGTATGTTGTGAATATATTTTTGCAGGATTGATCTACATCCCCAGCTCTTTCTCCTTTTTAATTTTGAGACAGAGTCTTGCTAATTCACTTAGTTACCCAAACTGGGCTGAAACTGACAAGCCTCCTGCCTCAGCTTCCCAGAGTTCTGGAATTACAGACATGTGACACCATACCTGGATAGACTTTGTTTTTCTCTAAGGAGTAAGAGTTAATGATTTTTAGGTATATATGAAGGTCGGAGTTTTAAAATACAACACTATTGAATTCCCAGTTGGTGTCTTTCTACTTTATTGTTTTTGTATGTATCACTTTGCATACTCCCATCTGTAGAGTGCTAGCACTATAGAATAGCAGTATTACCTTATGCTAAGTAAAAAAGTGTTTTTGTTTCCAACCATACCAGACCAAATGGTTTATACAGTGAGATACCGCTGTGGTCAGCAGCTGGCAATCGAAGCACCTGTGGATGCAGATTTGGTTAGCACTGTTCCAGAATCTGCCACGCCTGCTGCTCTTGGATATGCAAAAAAGGTATATGTTCTTTTCATAGAATACAGTGAACTGTTCTCTTAATAGTGGAAATAGAAATCAGGGCCTATAGAGAGAAGGTAATATAGATGGAGTAGGCTAATAAAAAAATCCAAAATCTGAAATGCTCCAGATTCCAAAACTTTATGAGAAGCAACCCAATTGCACAAGTGGGAAAGTCTGTGTCTATGTCTCACCTCACGTGGTAGGGTCATGGTCAAAACACAGGCACAGTTCAGTCCCCAGTAACAAAAAAAAACCCAACAGGCACAGTAAAAATACTGTGCGGTGTATATGTGTACTATAAAGTGTACAAGATGTACATGAAATGAACGGATTTCATGTTTAGACTTGGCTCCTAACCCCAAGGTATCTCATTGTATATGCAAATATTGCAAAATCTGAAATTTGAGGTCCTGCTGATACCACCCATTTCAGATAAAGAACACTCAACCTGTATTACTTTTTTTTTTATTTATTTAATTGGCCATTTGTAGATTTTTAAAAAAAATTTTATGAATACAGGTTTTCAGTACATGTTGATGCCATTCATCATGGGGAGTTGGTGCATGTACATAACACATCTTAATTTTTTTTTAACTTCCCTTTCTATCTCCCCATGAAATCTTCCTGAAGTACTCTCACCAGCTGCTAGTATGTCTTGTTTCCTTGTGAATATGGGTAATAACAAAGCTCTTTATCTTCATTTTATATGACTTCATTTTTCATAATTAAGTGATTATGTAGCTCTAGTGACCTGAGGGTATAACACCCAGTATTGATTAGCTTTTTATTACTGTATGACAAAGTATACAGGAGGCTGAGTAACTTTGTAAAGAACAGAGATTTGTTTAGCTCCTGGTACTGCAAGTTCCAGGGTGATGCTAGCTGGTTTCCCAGGAAGGCACTGGCACCATAATGATAGGGGTCAGTGCAAAACCCGGGGCACAGTTCTGAATGTTGTGAGAACTGCTTTACTCCTTATGTGACTTTGAGGCCTCCCATTGTGCTCCACCTCTTAAAAATTGTAGACCACCTCAGCACTGTCAGACTGAGCAGCAAGCCTCTTAATACATGGACCTTTAGGGTAAAAAACACAGAGTTAACTGGCTAACTTTTTTTTCGAGACAGGATCTCACTATCTGTGTAGCCCAGGCTGGCCTCGAACCTGCAGCAATTCTGCCTCAGCCTCCCAAGTGCTGGGATTACAGGCATGTGCCATCACACCCATCTTATAAAAAAGAATATGTATATGTTTTAGAGAAAGTTACCTTGAAAAATGAAGTTACTTCCTGCCCCTGAAAAGCATCTCTTTTTCTTTTTCATTAATTTCTTATGCTAGTGTTGTTTTTTTTTCTTTTTTTAAAGCAGTCTTTGTACTCCAGGCTGGCTTTTCCCACGACCTCTTCAGTGCTAGAATTACAGCTGTGTGCCACCATGCCTGGTGCCAGTAATATTTCTAAGTTTTTTTTCTTTTGGTACCAGGGATCAAACTTGAGCCCTTGCACTTGCAACGCAGGTGGTGGAACCACTAAGCTAAATCCCTGGCCCCCCAAGTTTTTTTTTTTTTTTTTTTTACATTGACTCTTAGTTATGTTTTCATGTGCCTGTTCTTTTCCAAGGTAGAGGAATAATAATGCTTAAGAGGGAAGTATTGAAAATTCTAGCCAAGTGAGTTTGTTTCTCCACAGGTTATTTTCCTTTCGGTAGATTATTTTTCCCTTCCATTTTAAACTAATGGAAGAAAAATTATAGTGTGATGGTGGATAGAAAGTTCATGATGAGAGAACTTTTAAGTTTTAGCTACATATTACAGCAGCAGCAGAATTTAGGGGGAATAGGAGCCTAGAGTATTTTGTATGTTTCTACTCATTTCTCTTTATTTCTTATTTATCAGAGTGGACTTCCATATGTGGAAGTGCTGTGTAAAAACCGATACGTAGGAAGAACCTTCATTCAGCCAAACATGAGATTAAGACAACTTGGTGTTGCAAAAAAGTTTGGAGTATTGTCGGACAACTTTAAAGGCAAAAGAATTGTTCTTATAGATGATTCAATTGTGAGAGGCAATACTATTTCACCCATAATAAAATTGCTCAAAGAATCTGGTGCAAAAGAGGTATGTAATAGTAAAATGTTCTAAAGTACCAGTAATTATTAATTAACATGATATTGACATAGAAATTGCAGTTCAGTATATTGAATCTGAATGGATAGATCAGTATAAATTAACTTTTCATACTAGTTTTTTTTTTTTTAATGCAAAAACTAGCAATTTGGAGAACGTGGAATAGCCATTGTTAGACTACATACTAAATTTAATCCTAAAAAAGCCGAATATAAAAGCTTACAATTTTTACCAATTTGTAAAGTAACAAAGCCCACAAAATAGAATGTTTTTCAAACCATAAAGTATTGCTTGCTGTCTCTATTTGAAGACCTAGGACCAGTTTTGGTGGAATAAATCTGACCCATTGAATTATTTTATAACTTTGATCTCTGGAAAAATTTTTGTCTCAACTTACTTTTTTTAACTGACAAACATATATTTTGATGGTATATAACATGATGTTTTAGTATGTGTGTTGTATCTACATACAGATGTACCTCATTATATTATAGTTTGCTTTTTCTGCTTTGCAAGTGCTATGGTTAACAACTAAAGGTTGGGCTGGGGATTTAGCTTAGTGGCACCATGCCGACCTCGTAAGCACAAGTCCTGAGTTAGATCCCCAGTACTGAAATAAAAAATTAAAACTGAAAGTTTTCAGCAAGCCGGTGTTGAGCAAGTCTGTTGACTTCATTTCCAGCAGCATATTCTCACTTAACATCTGTATACATATTCATCGATGGGTTGATCCCATTGCCACCCCTGCCTGCCTTCCTGTACTGAAGACCGAACTCAGGCTTTCATACCGAGCTACATTCCCGGGGCACCACCTCCGCATTCCTCTACTTGTTTTCTTTTTTTCTTTTGTAACCCAGGCCTCATTTAGTTGCTCAGACGGGGCTTAAACATGCAATTCTCCTATAACCAAACCCATAATATACCAAGGTCTGACTGTATTGTTATATTTTTTAATTTAAAAGCTTATTCTAACTTTGAGTAGTTCAAATTACGCAAATGAGATGCCATCTACAACAAGTTATTTGAGTAAATCTAAAAAGAAAAGAATATAGGAGTAAGTGATACGCAAAACAATTAGTCCATTTAGAAGGTTTGAAAGATGATTATGATTATGATTTTCCACCCTTTTAAAATTGATTATGGGGTGAGGGATTTAGGTACAAGGTCGCAAGTTCAATCCCCTGTACTTTAAAAAAAAAATTGGTTATGACTATGATAATCACCTTGGGACCCAAAAATTATGTAGTAGAAACAAAAGTCTAAAGTAAATTCAACATCTGCCAGAATAGTAAGAAAGAACAGACAAAGAACCTGGAAATGGTTCAATATCTTCCTGTAGAAAAATAGTGTAGTAAAGTGATACATCAGTGTGATACAACATCATGATGATGATGATGATGATGTAAAAACTACATGAAGGCTACACAAGGGCAGATCTTTCCTTTTATGAGATAGTTAAAAAAATACGCATACTGATTATAGCCATGTTAATAGATCTGACAATATAAAAAATATTAATAGACAAAAATAGTTCTATTATGATAGTAATGTTTTTATTATAGCCTGTTAGATAATATGGCATCTTTCTAATGTGCTAAAACAAGAGGTCAGCAGACGCATCTTTCAGGTGTTATAAGAGAAAATGAGGGCAGCACTTTGTGAAGTGTAAAGCCACTTAAGTGAAATGTAGGAATTCTGAAGAAGAAAAAAATGTCTTCTGTTATTGAAACAAATTTTATAGTTCTTACAGTTTACTTCTCTATAGTTTACTCTGCTAATACATTCTATAGAACAATTTTATATTGTAATTGATCAGTAAGAAATGTTGGTCATTATTCTTTCTGTGAGTGTGTGAAATGGTTTCTTTCCAAGGTACACATTCGAGTAGCTTCACCACCAGTCAGATATCCATGCTTCATGGGAATAAACATTCCCACAAAAGAGGAGCTCATTGCCAATAAACCAGAATTTGCTCATCTTGCAGAATATCTTGGTAGGTATTCATATTTTATAGAATTTATGCTTCACTGTTTAGTAACATAAAATCCAGAGCTTGTCAGCCTTTAAGAAAAAGCAGTTTTCAAGCACTTTGCGCTAGTGTTGATCCTTGTTCTGAAAAGTGGGTGCGGTGGGCATGTAGACACGATGAAGCCAGAGAAGGGAAAAAGGGTTTCTAGGGAGAGTGCACTGCAAACAGTCAGTTGAAACTGTGCAAAATCAGGTCCCAAGAAAAACAAAACCAATTTTATAGATGCTAATAAAATCATTTGGATAGGGATACAAATTAAAAAGTAAAGTGCTTAGGGAAGCTTACCTTTAATAATGAGACAATAAATTATCCTGGTAAATACTCAAGTGAAACAAATCGGGCACATGTTTAAATACCGCATTGTTTCTCTAGTGTGAGAAAATGAATGTGAAAATAAGGACTGAAATATATAATGGATGTTGGGGAATGGGAAGGGTAACAAGGAAAGAGGGAGGGAGAAAGGAAAGGACAAGTAAAAAAGTGAAAATAGAAGGAATAAAATGGAAACAAAACTTTTGTACATGGGGGGGGCTTGAGTGGGGAATGGGATAAAGTAAAATAAAATTTATTTTAAAAATAAAAATTAAAAAATTAGACTGAGTAAGACCTTTACCTTTCAAAGTCAGAGGCTATGTGAACTTTAAATATTACAGGATGTCCTGTTTGTTGTACTTTGGTACTCCAAACTGGCTGTTTATGCCTGGCATTGTATCTAACTGTACAGGTCCAGATACTGGGAATAGCACCCCACATGTATATCATACTGTGAGCACCTACTCTTTGCCAGGAACTATGCTATATATGTTATCTGTTATAGTCTCCACTTTATAGACAAAGACTTAGGAAAAGTAAAGTAGATGTTGAGTTTAAATGTGAGACCTAGCCTTCCCTGTCTTTAAAAAGTGTTTTCTAAAAAAAAAAAAAGGTTTTCTCAAGCCGGGCATGGTGATCCATACCTGTAATCCCAGCACTCGGGAAGCTGATGCAAGAGGATCTCAAGTTCAGGCCAGAGTGAGCTACATAGTGAGACCTTGAAAAAAAAAACTATTTCCTTAATCAAGAAAATTCCTCTTCAAGCCTTCTAGACTTGAAGCATCATTTGTTTCAGTTGTTATCTGCTAAATATTTAAAATTTTTAAAAATCAATGCTGAGTTTTCTTGATATCTCTGTGTCTGTTTGTTCATCTTTGTCTTTTAGTGAAAGATTAAAGAGAAAATTATGTTCTGACTTAAATCATGCTGTTTGTAATTTCCTCCTTTCTAAGGAAGTCTCATGGCCTTTTGATTTTTTTTCTCTTTCCCACTGCAGGAGCAAGCAGTGTTGTGTATCTGTCAGTAGAAGGACTGGTTTCATCTGTACAAGCAGAGATAATATTAAAAAAACAAAAAGTGAAAAGGCATGATATTATGATTCAGCAAAATGGAAATGGTCTGGAATGTTTTGAAAATAATGGTCATTGTACAGCTTGTCTCACTGGAAAATACCCTGTAGAATTGGAATGGTAACTGGTAGGAGCATATAATGTTGCTTCAAGATAGAAAGTTGGTCATGAAAGGGTTACTCATCTGTTCACTCAGTACATAAAACATGAAATGCCACATGCTTGCATTTACCTTTATTATTTTTGAGATTTTTTTCTGAAAAGGGTACCAAATACTATAATTGAACTTTGCTCATTACATATAATACAACATGTTTTGTTTTGTTTTTTTAAATTACACTGGATAGCCTTTTTCGTTGAGTCAGAGAAGGCAGGTGTAAGTGCTATTTGCCACATCTATTAATGGATTAGATTGTGAGGTTAGTGCCAACTAGGAGGTGTGATGCACAAAAGATAGGTTGAGTTAATATAACATTTCATGCAAAGTTGGAATTGATTCAACCCACATGTGTCTAATCTCTGTCTTTCAGACTGTAGGTTTGTTTTGTTTTGGTACCAGGGATCAAATTTGGGTCCTTGCATTTGTGAGGCAGGCAGCAGAACCACTGAGCTAAATCCCTGGCCAGGCTGTAGTTTTGACCTTGGCTCTCCTGTCTTTTTTATTGTTGTTGTTTTTTTGTTTTGGTTCTGGGGATCAAACTTGGGACCTTGCACTTGTGAAGCCGGCAGCAGCAAGCTTTCCTGTCTATCCTCAACGTTTTTTAGTGGTACTAAGAATTGAACCCATTGGGTGCTAAACTAAATCCCCAGCCCCCCTCCCCCATTTTTAAGGCAGTCTCTCGGAGCTTCCCAGGCTGGCTGGCCTCCTTTAAACTTGTGATACTCCTGCCTCAGCCACCCTAGTAACTGGGATTATGGGCATGTTTCCAAACATTAAGATAAGCAACTCTTAAGATTTTATTTTAGGTACCGCCATCAAACTCACAACCTTGAGCTTGCAAGGCAGGCATGGTGCCACTGAGCTAAATCCCCAGGCCAAGGTTTTTTTTTTAAAGATAGACAACTCTTTCAAAGAAAAAAACTTTGTGCCACAGTATACTCATCTGTGCAGTGAGGTACTTATAATAATTAACAATTAATAGGAATATGAAAGTGTCATACACCTCTGAATTTTGAGATGGTGCGTGATTGTTCATTTTTTTGAAATGAATTTGTAATTGAAATTTCATTGTGATGGAGGGAGATGTGGAGTTTAGCAGATCTTTGCTATGCATGTGTTCTTGAGATGCCCCAAGAATGGTTATAAAACTTAAGTCTGGTCATTTATGTTTTTCCTAAATTTGACTAGAAAAAACATGTTCAAAAATATGTACAAGTCCAGCAAAAAATACATTTGAAGTAGAAACAATTTTTTTAAATTCCTGCAAACCCATTATCCTTGAAGTGCTTGATCATTGGAATCATAAATCCTTGAATATGTATATATGTATATACACATACTTATTGAGATTAAGTGATCAAATAAAACAGTAGGGGCCAATTTTGTTCAAGGATTAAGGAGACACCTACTTGTTCTGAATAAGAATGGCCTTTTCCAAGCATCAACTTAAAATTACCTTTTTCTGCTTTGTTTTACTAGAAGCTAATGGATTTTTCTGTGGTTTCTGTTTTTTGTTTGTTTGTTTTTTTGTTTGTTTGTTTGTATTTCACGTTTAGTAGATTGGGATGCTTTGCCTATGAACTCTTGTTTCTGTGTGAGCATTGTCTTAGGTGCTAAAACCTGAAAGAGCATCAGGCGGAGATGGGGCAGGGAGAGAAAGAAGGATGCCAAGACAGGAGTCTGATCAAGGCGACGTTTATTGCAGGCAAGCATCAGACTTTTAAAGCAAAAAACCACAAACCTAAGAGGAGGGGACATGATAATACCATAACAATCTTATCTGACCTAAAACAAGCATTAGGAAACTTCTACAGAGTCAGGACGTCATAAAACACCAGATGACTCAAAAAACTCAAAGGTTGTTAAGTCTGAGAAACTTCAGAGCAGCACAAAATGTCTTAGCAAGATAAGAAGAAATAGGCATAAACATAAACTATCATGGGTAATAGTAACCTTGGCACTTATAAAGGCTGGGTAACAAAAATGAGGAACTACAGTCTTAGGAAACAGAAACTTAGTCACTAAAACAGAAAGTTAACTCTAAAATGGTTCCACTTAGCTTAGGATGGCAGCACTCCTGCCAGCTCACAGGCCAGCGCCCAATAATTCCTCCTTTGTTTTATAAATTTTGATGTTTTTCAAGGGTATGTCTGAGCCTGTCTTAGGTTGGGAAAAGCATTTGGCTGTCTTAGCCGTCGTTGGAGTCATCTGTTTTATAGGCCTATAACATGATGAAGATTTAACAGAAGCCGCTGTCTTAGGTTGATCAGTCAAACCTTTTCCTCTTACCCGCTTTGACTTTCCAGACCCTCATTGAAGCTCTCTTTTTATCTGAGTGAGGTAAATACCCAAGTTTTTGGAGGAACCTTCTTTAAGGGCCAAGAGCGCATGTAGGGTCTTGCGCTGTATGTAGGCCTGTCTTTGTTTATATCGAAACCAATATCTTATTCCTAACAATAAAACCAAAACAATACCTCCTAAACAAACATATATCACAATCCAGGAAGGATCAAACAACTTCTTTAAATTCTCCCAAATCCTATTAATAAAAGTGGTATCCATCTCAAGAGGATTAACATGTATAGAGGATAACTTATAAATTTTCTTAGACAATTGCTGGGTAAAATTAAAATATTTAGCAGTCCAAGGTCCATAATTTTTTCGGAGCAATTCCCTTTCTACAGTGGCATTGCTAACCTTGATAGGTGTAATACAAAAATCAAATCTAGGATCACAAGCACTTTTAACCAATCTATATAGATCATTTATCTCTTCAGACATTAAATCAAGTTTGCCCTTGAATCAAAAGAAGTCCTTCATAAAGATGGCTGTTTACTTCTTCTTGATCCTACCAGGTTGAGGTGGATATATTTATCAGTTGGTTGATGCTTTCTGCTTGTGTGGCAGTCTGGGACAGTGCAACAGCGGCAACAGCTGCGGAAGCAGCAGCGACTGCAGCCACGGTGATCGCAGCAATGATAGCCGAGATTCCAAAATCCCGCTTAGATCTCATCATCAAGGTTGTGGTATGATAATGTTGTTCGAGTTCCACAGAAGTCCACTGGGCTAGAGGAATCCGTCCTAGTCCTGCATATCTATTAAAAGTTCTATTTCCTTCCCAACATGAGGCCAAAAGACAAGTTACAGCTGAGCAGTTAGGGCAATTTGTGCATAGACAGTAGGGTTGTAATTAATCTGTTGATAGGTTCCTTCATAAGCATCTTCACCACACAACATTTCAAAGTTAACATGACCCATATTGGCAAGAACATTCTGGCGGGCAGTCTCTTTACAATTATCAAAAAAATTGGACTTCCATAAGAGAAAATTACCCCCACTCAAGCCTGCTTTACAGACCATTTTCCAATCATTAGGAGTCATATAAGATAACTGCAAAGACTCAACAATAGCCAGAGTGAATGGAGCATTTGTTCCATATTGAGCTGCAGCTGTTTTTAATTCTTTGATCATTTTAAAATCTATAGGTTTATGTCTTCTTACCCTTTGTCCTTGGTCATCTAACTCTTCAATAACGGGATAGGAATAAGAACTAAGACTGCCTAAATTTTCTCCTTCCTTTTTGGCTTCCCTCAACGCCTCTTGGAGAGGGGTAAGCTTATTAAGTGCTTTTCCTTTACATAATGGAACTCGTATCAATTTTTGTTTCCTCTATCGGAAAAGTGACTGTTTTTGTTTAGCCAATTGAACTCTTTTCTTTAATTGTTCCACTTCTAAGGTCATATCTTTATTAGGATCCTTAAACTCCTTTTTAACCTCTAGCATAGGGGCAGTGGGGGGAGGGCGGGAAGTGAAAGCAGTTCCTACAAGATCATCATCATCTTCATTTTCTCCCTCAGACTCTGAGGAGCTTTCTTGAATTTTAGTTAGATCAGGATATAATTTTGACTCTTTCTCCTTATGTTCTGAATTCTGTGACTTAATTTCCTTCATTTCCTCTAAGGTCTCCTTAGCTTCTTTAAGGTGTTTCTCTAAATCCTGTACATCCCTTTTTAATAAACATTCATTTATCAGAGACCAGAAAGAAAAAGTACTAGCTGGCAAATTTTCAGAACCACAACTCTTTAATTTTAAATTTAATTCCCTTCCTACTCTAGCCCAAACATCTTCATTTATTTCATCTATATCACTAAACCAAGGACAAACTTCATCCACACAATCAAGAAATTGAAACAATATTTTTTTCTTTGCCTTAATTCCTCTCTCCCGGAGTAATTTCTGAATTACTGTACTGAACTTCGTCTTTGAACCTATGTGCCCCATTGATACCTGCTTCTCTGAGGATTTTCCCCGCCAGGCATTTCAGGCAGTGGTGTCCTCTTTTGTCAGTTTGGCCAGACCCTTTTTGCAGCAGGCAGTTCCGATTACCACCAAGATCGATGCATCAGTCAGGTCCCTGTTTGGGCACCACTTGTCGCGAGCCGGCGACGCAGAGCACTGTCTTAGGTGCTCAAAGCTGAAAGAGCATCAGGCGGAGATGGGGCAGGGAGAGAAAGAAGGATGCCAAGACAGGAGTCTGATCAAGGCGACGTTTATTGCAGGCAAGCATCAGACTTTTAAAGCAAAAAACCACAAACCTAAGAGGAGGGGACATGATAATACCATAACAATCTTATCTGACCTAAAACAAGCATTAGGAAACTTCTACAGAGTCAGGACGTCATAAAACACCAGATGACTCAAAAAACTCGAAGGTTGTTAAGTTTGAGAAACTTCAGAGCAGCACAAAATGTCTAGCAAGATAAGAAGAAATAGGCATAAACATAAACTATCATGGGTAATAGTGACCTTGGCAATTATAAAGGCTGGGTAACAAAGATAAGGAACTACAGTCTTAGGACACAAAAACTTAGTCACTAAAACAGAAAGTTAACTCTAAAATGGTTCCACTTAGCTTAGGATGGCAGCACTCCTGCCAGCTCACAGGCCAGTGCCCAATATTTCTGTAAGACTTTTTAAGCTTAAAAGTGTTTATATGTCATGCTACCACAACTTGATGTATATAATATGAAAATCCATTTAGAATTTTACTATTTATTAATAACTGCACTCATTCATGTGTATTTGGGTTAACTCTAAAATGGTTCCACTTAGCTTAGGATGGCAGCACTCCTGCCAGCTCACAGGCCAGTGCCCAATATTTCTGTAAGACTTTTTAAGCTTAAAAGTGTTTATATGTCATGCTACCACAACTTGATGTATATAATATGAAAATCCATTTAGAATTTTACTATTTATTAATAACTGCACTCATTCATGTGTATTTGGTATGTAGTCTCATGGTTGTAATTTGGCAGATCTTTAAGGTAAAATGTTGGTAGTTCTTTAAGATCATGTGTGGCAGTGGCTCAGATGACCCTATGGCAGCAGCACTGACAGATTGGCATTTCAAAGCCCTGGGACCATTTCAGCGTGTGTAGCCTCTTGTCTTAAATGTATTCCCCATGGCATGGTGGAGGTAAGACCTATGGGTCAATTTAAAATGGCCTTACTTACATTTGATTTTTTAAAAACAAGAGACTCAGGGAAAGTACTAAACCAAAATATCGGATTTGAATTTCATGTTTTCCTTAGTTTTTATTTTGTTTTATCAGGATGCTTTTATAAAAGAAAATGCTCTTATGGTTTGATAATTCTACACATTTAGTATTTCTCTGTCATGGTCTTTCACTTCACACAAACTTTTGAAGTCTGCATTATTGTTACATTTTTTTTTTTACCTATTTAGTTTCAAGTGTTTAACTGTTTTAAATTTATACGAGTATTGTAAACTGCAGAGAAATGAAATGTGTTTTCACAGGACCTATATTGTGAACTAAAAGTAAGCCTACTTTTTTGTGACCTCTTTGTGATCTCTTGTGACAAATATATGTTATAAGTATGTTTGTGTGTGTGTGTCCTTTTTAAAAACGGTCACATTTAGTGCATTTATGGTGAAGAGAATGAAGACAACATCTAGGCTTTTTTTTTTTTTTTTTTTTTTTTTTTTTTTAGTACTGGGGATCAGATTTGTGCTTGCGAGGCAGGTGGCGGCCCCACTGATCTAAATCCCCAGTCCTAGGCTCCATTTTTGGCACCAGCAAGTCAGCTCTTATTTCTTTGATCCAGGCATTTCAGTAAATAGGCTGTCCCTTATAAGCCTGGCCAAATTTCTAGTTGAGAAAGAACAAATAAAGAAAACAGAGAATGGAATGCTAAGTAAGCATTATTGCAGGGGAAGTTCTTTGGAAACACTTGGGGAAATGAGATTTAAATTCTCAAAGTGTTTATGTATTGAGAAAGTGCTTTTAAAAAATCAAAACATGGGGCTGGGGATTTAGCTCAGTGGTTTTGCTGCCTGCTTTGCAAGCACAGGGTCCCGAGTTCAATCCCTGATACCCCCCTCCAAAAAAAAATCAAACCACTGATACATAAACTGCACTATACCCAGAAAATGGAATATTATTCTATGCTAAAAAGACATGCATTTTCAAACTATAACAGGACAAGAAATTTCAGTGCATATTAGTATGGAAAAGAAGGTAGGCTGAAAGTGTATATACTGTATAATCCCAGGGTATGTAACAGCCTGCAAAAGACAAATCTAGGGGTACAATAAAAAGAGATGGGGTTGCCAAGGTAGCAGGGTGGGAAAGATGATCTGGGAGGACACAGGATTTTTAGGGCAGTGAAACTCTACTCTGCCTAACACTACAAGGCAGCATTGGTACAAATGTGCTACCTTAGGATGTTGATAATGTTGAGTGTGGGGGAAGAGGGCTCAGGGTAGATAAGGAAGACTGAAGTATAAGAGGCTCCTTAGGACATCTCCTAGTGTTACTGTGACCTGTTGCTAAGAGTCTGTATATGGGAATTAAGCTCAGTTTTGCTATGAACCTAACACTTCAAAAAAGGTTTAGTAGTTTATAGTCGGATGTGGGGGTGCACACCTGTTACTCCAGTACTGGAGGCTGAGGCAGGAAGATTGCTATGAGTAGTTTAATGCCAGCTTGAACTACTCAGCAAGATCCTGTCCGCACCTCCCCCACAAGTAAATATATAAATAGACATTACCATTCTCTGCATTGTATCCTCATTTAAATACTTTGTTCTATTAATCCATATTTTCAATGATTACTTCATACTCTGGCATACAAGCTTTAGACATCTTTTGCTTTCCTCCTCTGGAATCTAGCAAGTATATCACCATAGGTAAATGATATATTCAAACATTTCAGTATTGCTTCAAAATATTGTCTTAGAGCAGTGGTGGCAGACCTGTGGCACACATGCTAGTGCCCTAGTTGTT
This sequence comes from Fukomys damarensis, assembly GCF_012274545.1. Lineage (NCBI taxonomy): Eukaryota > Metazoa > Chordata > Mammalia > Rodentia > Bathyergidae > Fukomys > Fukomys damarensis. The sequence goes on along the minus strand of NW_022900947.1, from coordinate 42,614,256 downwards.
TCTCTTCTAAAGTAAAGCCTCAGTATCCGGTTTAACTGCAGTGCTGGCACTTTGCAATAAGTAAGTGTGTTTTGGGTTGCAGTTTAGGCACTCATCTCTTAAAAGGTTCCCCATCACTGCCCTAGAGCCTATAGCATACTTTTATTTCTGATATTGTCTTCTTGGTTTCAAGTAGAACTAGTCAGCTCCTCTAGGAAACTGCCGGTGTGTTCCTTAAGAGGTCAGTGTGAATGTCCGGCCTTCTCTTAAGAAAAATTCATATGTCCTTTAGACACTTTTTAGTGAACTATAGTGTACAATGCAGATCTGCTTTTTGTTTACAGAAATTGTTTGCTCACGTAGCTTGGATTTTATTTGATGGCAAGAACCAGTGTTATAACCTTGAAATTACAGGTTACCCCATAGTGCTGTAACTTACACCTTACACTTAGGGAAAATGGAAAATGACTACAAAGAGATTCCAAGTGCTCCTCCTCAGTCATGGAGTTTGCTTCGTTGAAAACTGCTTGTTTGACTTTAGTGTTGACATATGGATAGATACGACATGAGCGATGGTTAATTTTTTCTATCAGTTTGGCTGGGCTGTGGTGCTCTGTTGCTTGTTCAAATGCCAGTCTAGGTGTTGTGAATATAGTTTTTAGAAGTGTATAGCATTTTAATCAGTGGCTATTCGAGTAAAATAGATTGCCCTCCCTAATATGAGTGGCTACATCCATCCAGTCAAGTCAGGCCTTAAAAGCAAACTGAGGTTTCTGGAAGAGGGTGGCCCCCTTATGACTGGAACATTGGAACTCTGCCTGAGTTTCTACCCTGCTGGCCTGCCCTATAAGTTTTAGACTTATTAGTCCCTACGATCATGGGGGCCAATTTCTTAATCTTTTTCCAGATACTTATATGCTACTTCTTGTGTTTCTCTGGAGACTCTGTTATACTACAGGTTCACTCTCATAAACAGATTGACTTCTTTTACTTCCCCCCCTTTCTAATTGGTGCAGTACTGGGGATTGAACCCTGGGGCTTACATTTGCTAGGTAAGCATTCTACCACTGAGTTACCCGGCCTGTATATTTTATCCCCAGGCCTTTATATTTTTTCATTTTGAGGCAGGTTCTCTCTACATTTACTCAGACTGCTTCGAATATGAGACCCTCTTGCTTCAGTCTTCTCAGTAGCTGGGATAACAGGCATGTGCTACTAGACCCAGCAGAGCACTCATGCATAGTCACCTACCAGGCATCGTGCCTGAATGAACCCAGCCACCAGTGTTTCTGTGCTGTTTCTGGAACAGCCGAACACTATATAAGCACACGGTAAACCATTATACCAACTGAGATATATGCTGTAAAAGTGCCTAACAGGATCTTTTGGAATACAGGCATGGATTTTCAAAATTAATACAGAAAAAAATGTTTATATGAAACAGTAACAGGGTGAAGAGAAGCAGAGAAATAAGTAGAAGGTGCTTTGAATCAGCAGGGTGCAGAGGGCTTTTGATACTTTCCTATAGTTGCAACACAAAGTGGAATGGAGCAGGGGAGAAATACAGTTGGGGAAATAGGTGTACAAAACATGAATCTCTGTTGTCAAAGTACTCAGAATTCAGGAAGTCGGGCTTGGAAATAATGCAGCTGTTAACAGGTGCTATAAGAAGTGCACATCACCTTAGGCTCTGGGAGTATAACCTGTGAAGGAGAAGGTAACTTGTTACTTACTGGTACAGGGCAGGAGGCAAGAGATTCTGTATTGAAAGGCAACTTTATTACTCATGGCAAAATGAGCACTCCCTGTTAGCATGTTTCTCGTGTTCCCACATTCCACCAGGGTAACCTAGATGTGTGTGAGCTGTCTTACAAGAGAGTGATAGGTACTATTTATAGGAAGAGCAAGCTTGCTGTGCCTAGGGAAAGTACTAACTCTGAAATTGACTCAGAAAAACCCTGAAAATGACCTGGCTAAAGAACAGACAGGCCCTTTCAGCTAGAATCACCATCTTCCATTAATTGGCCAAAATGACGAACGCAAAGGGAGAGAGGATAGGAACCTGGTGTATGTCCTCTAGGCCTTTCAAAAAACATGGGGTTGTTCCTCTGGTCACGTGCAGATCTACAAAAGGTGCTATTGTAGACATCAAGGGGGAACGTGTGCTGTTCAAAAAGGAATGCCATCCAAATGTTACCACGACAAAACGGTCACTCAGCATGCTGTTGGCTTTGTTGTGAAAAAGCAAGTTAAGGAAGGGCAAGATTCTTGCTAAGAGGATTATTGTGAGTAGCATATTAAGTGCTATTAAGACCCAAGAAAGCTTCCTGAAACACATTGAGGAGAAGGATCAGAAAAAGAAGGAAGCCAAAGAGGGTTCAGCTGAGGCCTGTCCCACTCGAGAAGCACTTTGTGAGGACCAGTGGGAAAGAACCTGAGCTGCTAGAACCTGTTCCTTGAGTTCATGCATAACCTGGGCTGTTACTCTGATGCTCAACACCTATTTAGTGGGTAAGGTGTTCTTGACCCTGGCTTCCTTATCCAGTACTGCTTAAAAATGAAAGTAGGTCCTTGGAATTGTAAAAATTAGGGGTGTGGTGCCCTCACCTCAGAAATACTTTAGAGCAGATGCTCATTGTACCCAGTTGTGTCATCCCTGCTCTTCATATTTAGTGTTTCTCTTGCTGAAAGATGTGAGGCATTGTGCAGCAGATATAACCAATTGGCCAGGTACTTAAGAAATTTTTGTATTTGCTTGAAGAGAGTCCCTCTGTATCAAGGTGGGAAAGAGATGTATGAAAATAATTGGAAAGCAAGGTATAGCACTAGGGTTAAATTGTTTAAAAACAAAAGCAGCAATCAGGGCTTTGCATCCTTGGCATAATGCCAAACAAAAGTTTGCAGGGCTACTCTGCCAGTGACAGCCCATCCCAAAAGTGTACTGGGTTTGTGGAATAGGAGGTAGAGGAAGATGGGTGAATCCTGAAGGATTGGAAGAAAGGAACACCAATGAGGTGATATTTAAACTGCTTTCATTACACAGTCATGGTAAGAGAAGGGGATTTCAGCCAGAGACCCAGCTAAGATACAGGTGTGAAACAAGGACTTGGTATGCTGAGGACCGACAGCCTCATGGTTAGAGCTTACAGTAACAGGTGCAGAAATGTGCAGCATGGAGGGAAGGGAGCAGTGGCCTGTGACAGATCAGGATAGATGATGATTGACTATCTTAATGTAGGGATTCAGCTTGAGCTGGCTGCAGCAATCTAGAGTTGTGACTGCCATGGGTGACCCTAGTCTTTATTCCCTGCATGCTGAAAATGGACAAAACCACTCATTCAGTGTATGTTGCACACAGGCACCATGCACTCCAGAGATGTGGCTGGCATCCTTCATAGTAGCTTGAGGTAAACTAGGTACATTTTAATTTGGATGAAGTCACTTTCATTCTGATCCTGTCTCCTGACCCAAATCTGGAGGAGCCACTGGTCTTGCTGCCCAGGACCATGCTTCCTTTGTCAGTAAGTCCCCAGTAAATTGCACTCTGCAACTTGGATGTGCTACCATTATCCTCAAGGTGCCATGTGGCTAGTTATCAACTAGTACCAGTCATCCTAGAACATGTCTTTACTTTGCTAGAGTCTGAATATTAAGATGCAGGCAAGGAGTACCACTGAAGCTTCTTATTCTCATAGCAGGAGATTGCTTTGAGCTGCGATATATTTTAAAATGGTCTGGTCTGGGTTACTGGTCAAAAGATGGCTTGAACACATAGCCTTCTCCATTTACTCCCTCTTCATATCTGAAAATGACAGTAAAGAATTTTTTTTTGTTTTTTTGTTTTTTGTCTTTTTCCTGGCAGTGCTGGGGATCAAACCTACAGTGTTATGCATGCTGGGAAAGTTCTCTACTCCTAACCCCTAATAAAGGGATTTTTAAAGAGTAGTAGATCCTCTAGGGTAGAGGGGAAAAAAGATAATAGGAAGAACGTGCTAGAATCAATAGCAAAGGGTTCAGCTATTTGGAAGCACTAAATTCTTTTATTTATTTATTTATTTATTTAGGTACTGGAGATCGAACTCGGTACCTTGAGTTTGCGAGGCAGGTGATGGAACCACTGAGCTAAATCCTCAGGCCTAGCACTAAATTCTTAACAAGTGTAGTGGAGCCAACAGTTCATTCTATTTGTGTCACAGAAGCCTATAATCTTAGAAACTGGCCTCTGGAAAAAGGGGTGAAGAAATCAGCTAAAAGGATTCAAAATTCATTTAGGAGTGGTTTACATACTTTTACCATCCACCTATTCGCTGGCCAAATTCTGAGGGCTTTTGTTCTTCAGAAGAGAGTAAGATAGTCTGTGTTGGAGAACAACAGGCATCTGAGAGAGAAATAAGTGAAAATACTAAATTGAGTCTCTGCCCTTTTGTTCCACTTAATTTTCAGCATACTTGTCTGATGGACTCAGATCTTTGAGCTTTTAACTTTTTATTAAATCCCCATAATGGGGATTGAATCTAGGGACACTGTACAGTGGAAGAGCTCAGCCCCTTTCTTATTCTGAGACACAGACTCAAACTTGGAATCCTCCAGCCTCAGCCTCCCAGAGTGTTGGGATTACAGGTGAGGGTCACCACAGTGGGCTCCAGCTTTGAAATGTAAACTGTCTATCCTATTTCTGTGAAAGAGCCCAAAATAATAGAAGGAAAAGAACAAACTAAAGGGAAATAAGAGGGGGAAATTTTTCAGACCTAAGATGATCTTACAGTAAGAGATCCTTCTGGCAGCAATCCAGTCACTTGGAGCCAAGCAAGACTAAATCTTGGGGCTGAGGGGCTGAACAAGAAGCCCTGCTCCAAGGCAGCAATAGTAGAGATGAAGATGATATTTAAGTAATGTAATTTCTAGGTCCATCACTAAGCTAATTCAGAGTCTTTTCAGCGTGGGGTTCAGGCAGGAATCTGCCTTGTAAAATGTCACCTCAGACTGCAACAAAAACAGGTAACTAGATCAATGAAACAATCAAATAGAATGAATAGAAATCTTCCCAGACATACTCAACCATCTGATCTTTGACAAAGGGTCCAAAAGGAAGGAAAAATAGCTTATTCAACAAGTGGTGTTGGGGAAAACTGGTTATCTATTTTTCAGGAGAATGAAACTGGACCCTTATCTCTCACCCTAAATTAAAATTGCAATGGATCAAAGATCTAAATATTGAAACAAACATTAAACCCTCTGGAAGATAAAATAGGTAAAACACTTGAAGACAGGTATAAGAAAGGATTTTCTAAACGGAACCTCAATTGCACAAGAAATAGCAAGAATAAACAAATGGGATTATATCAGACTAAAAAGCTTCTCTATACAGCAAAAGAATCAAAGTGAAGACTGCCGACAAAAAATTTTTTTGCTAGCTACTCCTGACAGAGGACTAATAATTAGAATATACAAAGAGCTAAAACAAAAAACAAAAAACAAAAAAACCTAATGATAAAGACCCAGTCAAGAAATGGGCAAGAGTATTGAACAAACACTTCACAGAAGAAATACAAATGGTCAACAGATATATATGAAAAAATGTTCAGCATCACTGGATATTAGAGAAATGCACATTAAAACAACCCTAAGATTCCATCTTACTCTGGAAAGAATGGCAATCATTAGGAAATCAATAAATGCTGACATGACTGGTGAAAAAGGAACCCTCCTGTGTTATTGGTGGGAATGTAAACTAGTACAACCATTCAGTATGGAGCTTTCTTAATGAACTGAAATTAGAAATTACATGAACCACCTAACCTCTTGCTAGGTATCTTCCCCAAAGAGCTTGTCAACATACTACAGATATACATACATACCATTGTTTATAGCAGCACAATTAATAGCTAAATCTTGGAAATCAGCCTGTATTTCCATCAACAGATGATTGGATAAAATATATATAATGGCGTACTGCTCAGCTATAAAATGTCAAAAAAAGACATATAAGAAAATGGATGCACTTGAAAAATATAAGCGAGTGAAACAAACCAGACACTCAAGTTTAAATACCATATATCTCATTTGGATGAGAAAAAGTATAAACAAAGAAATGATATAGAATGGACAGAAAGGGAAAGGGGATGCATTTCTTGCAACACAGAAGTTTTCCAAGGGGACAAGGGTGAGGAGGGGAGGGGAAATAAAGATATGCCATGTAGAGGAACTTAATAACAAATTAATGTTAACATTATGCGCCATAACATGAACTAAGACAGTATCCGGCCGGGGATTTAGCTCAGTGGTGCCACTGCCTGCCTACAAATGCAAGGTCCTATTACAGTTTATTCACACCAGAGAAACTAAGATCCTATTGAGATAACTGACACTTGTGAAATGGGAAAAAGGGGGCTAAAGGTGTAGGGAAGGTGCGGTGGGTATTGGAAGGGTAATAAGGGAAAAGAAAAAATGTGAGAAAATGAAAAGATGGAAATAAAGTGGTTGTAAATGGGGAGGGGAGGAGGGGGTGAAGGGAGGGCAGGGACAAGGGGAAAAAATGAGAACCAAGACTTGTCATGTAGAGGTACAAGATCCTAACAATGAATGTAACTGCACTGTATTCCTAAAATGTACCGATAAACTCAATTAAAAAAACAAAAACAAATGCAAGGTCCTGAGTTTGATTCCCAGTACCCCCCCAACCAAATGAACAAAGAGAATATCAACAAATATGAAGAAGGGAGTGGGGGCAGGGAAATTTTTAAAAAAGAAACAAGCTAATAAATACATGTAACCACTCCGAAGATGACTGTAAACTGTGTGAATTGCAAACATGTACTAATATAAAACAAAAATTTTAAAAATGCTACCTTAGGCGCTTCGGATGTAGCTAGCAGGTTCAGAGACTGGGAAGTGAAGGGCATAGGGTCTAAGTGAGAGTTAAGAAAGGGATAGTCAAGGGCTTGCTGGGTAGATGATTGTGTTATTCCCAACAGAAGCAGAAAGAAGCAGAAATAAGAGGTACATTTGGGAACCCTTCACTAAAACAAAGAATGTCATGTTTGAGAAGCTTGGGAAAAGTAGAAAAAGTGGGCTGCTGCCTGAGGTATTTCTTGCTTGAATTAGTGAAACAGTTTGTCACCAGCACAAAGTGACATCTTATGCTTTTTCAAGTGCATTGGGTGCTGACCTGCCACCTCTACTGTCAAGAAAAACAGTCGATAATTTACATGTCTTCAAGTATAACAACTCCCTTGGAAACAGACACTTTTCTATCCAGGCATACAACTTAGCCTTGGGTGAACTGTGTCCACCTCACACTTGTTTTTCTTCCTTTTCTGCGGGGGGTGGTACCGGGGATCGAACTCAGGTCCTTGCGCTTGAGAGGCAGGTGGCGGAACCACTGAACTAAATCCCCAGCCCAAAAGCTAAGGATTTTTAAGTTACTGTTCTGCTCTCCTTTCCTTACATGTCAGCTTTATTATGTCAGATACTTGGTTTGCAGATGCATCGTTGCAGTCAAGAGTCCCCAGCAATTTGGGGCAGCTTCTCCGAGAATGTCAAGTGAGGAAGGCCAGCAAGCTCCTATTTCAGGGATTTCTTCTTCCCATAAGCCCGAGGGCATACTTTTATTCCCACTTTCGTGAATGAGGGAACTGTTGCTCACAATTCAAGAATCTCTCCCAGAAGTTTTTGGCAAATATGAAATGGTGCCGTCAGCGCCAAAGTCCTTACAAACCCTAACAAAGACCCAGAGAACCAGACGGAACGTCACGGGCAGAAAGGTGCCCTTGAGGGAATTCAAAGAGCCTCTCTTTAGGCTGCTAAACCCTCCGAAGAGGCGGGGCGAGCAACACTGCTGGCGTCGCAAGCGTGACGTCACGTTGCGACTCAAGTTTGTGGGGACGCGTCGCGCGGCAAGGTTGCTTTACGGCTGCTGGGTGATGGTTTCTGTTCTGTGACAAGGATCCCTAGGCAGGCTGTCGGAAAAGGTCTGGATGAGTCGAACCTACCTGGGGAAAGCATGTGAGTGAGTCCCAGCATTGTGCGGTGTCCTGTGGGGTCTGTGAGAGGCAGGAAAAGGGTGGCGAGGCCCAGGTGTCCTGCACAGGTTTGCCGGATGTCAGGACCGCCTGGCCGAGGATTGGAGTGGGACTATGGGGTCTGGCGGGCTGAAGTGGTGCAGACTAAGTGTGACCCGTGTCATCTCTCCTGAGTACCTCTCTTTCCTTCGTCCCCATTAAAATAGACGCAAAGCTGCTTCGCCTACCTCCTTGTATGTTTCGAAGGGCAGATGAAACAATGTTTTGGAAGTTGTGAAGTGCCTTGCTATTAAGCGTAGTTTCATAATGTAAGGCTCTGATGGAGAAGGGAAAATAAAATCCCTAGGTTCCTTAACCATCTTTATAATACCCAGTAACCGAGGGAGAATCTCTAAAACAGTAGAATTTGTTGACTTAAGAACCCTGGTGACTAATAGCAGCCTTTAGAGTTGTAAAGTAGTAACCTAAATTTGATACCATTGCATATAAAACTTGCTTACCAGATTTTGCTGTTTCTTACAAGGTCCAGAAATGTCTGGGTGTCTAATAAATTTAGCGTTTCTGTTGTAGAGAATACATATTTTTGATTCAGTGAATGAAAATGAAAACCTGATACAAGACTGGATTTTGCCACTTGAAAAATGGAAATTAAACGTAAAAAAAATAAATCTTAATTATTGCACACATACATGTGGTGAGTTATAATTTGTCGTAAAAATGGCTTTTTCTCTTCAGAATTTATAATCCTGCCCTAACTTTGATGTGAACTAATTTAAGGAGATAATATATTAGTCTTGCATTCCAGGTGAGAAAAGCATCTTTGCATATAGACTAAATTTTTATAAAAATAGTATAGTACATGACATAGTGTGTGAATTTAATAATCGTGTGTAGCAGAGGGTAGTAGAATGCACCCACCCTTCTGCACTCACTTCACATTGTGAAATAAACTCATGATCCATAATTGTAATACATTCTGTGATCCTTATACTGTATTTATATAATGACATTTCTGTGCCTGAGGAAAGCTTAAAATTTTATCTTGTGGATCACAAAAAGAACCTAACACAGAAATACTAAAAAATACCATAAGTACTAAAGTTATATTGTATTTTAAAATTTCATATTTTGAAATCGCAATTTGCTTATTATTGTTTTATTTGGTCCAGTTGATGTTAATTAGGTGACATGTTTGAATCATTAAGGAAATCAGTTTAAATTAAAACTTCAAATAAAAATGAGGTCAGTAAAAACCTTGAATAATTAAAATAGACTACGGCCAGGTGTGATGGCACGTGCCTGTAATCCTAATACTTGGGAGGTTGAGGCAAGAGGATTACCACGAGTTTGAGGCCAGCCTGGGTGACATAGTTCGAGACCAGGCAGAACTACAGAAGGAGACCCCCCAAATTAATTAATAAAATAGGCTACCGGATAACGCTTATTTGCTCTGGAATATGGAAAATACCGTTCAGAAGGAAGAAAGTAACCTTCATCCTCCAGGAAATACTAACAGTTGTGAGTTTGTTATCATTGATCCCTAATGCTTCACTGATGAAATACTTGCCAGTTTTTTGTTTGTTCGTTTGTTTTTGTATTTGAAACAGGGTCTCACTGTGTAGTCCAGGTAGGCTTTGAACTTAATATGTAGCCAGGCTGACCTTGAATTCACGGTGATCCTCCTGCCTGTCCCCCCGGTTGCTGGGATTACAGGTGTTTGCCACCACACCTGGCCAACTAGTTTTTTTTTTCTAATCTGCACTGAGAAGTCCAAAAAACATTGTGTTGATGTACTGAAATGCTTTATGCAATCATACTTCCATATTTAGTCTCAATTTAAATGATTTTTTTGCAATTTAAAACAAGTAAAATACAGTAGTAAGAGCTTAATTACAAAAGTGATCTCTGTAAAATATATTAATGATAAGCACTATTTATTTATTTTTTTCTTTTTATTTGTTTTTCTTTTTATTGAGTTTATTGGTACAATCTAGGTATACAATACAGTTACATTCATCATTGGGATTCTGTACCTTTACATAATAGGTCTTGATTCTCATTTTTTCCCCTTGTCCTTGCCCTCCCTA
>NW_022900947.1:42590906-42604157 GCF_012274545.1 Fukomys damarensis | reverse complement strand
TTGTACCTTGGAACTCAGGACCTTGTGTTTGTGAGGCAGGTGCTGGAACTACTGAATTAAATCCCCAGCTTGATAAGCACTATTTTTGTATATAGTGATCTGAAACTAGATGGATATGGGGGTGCTTTTTCTTTTTCTTTTTCTTATAGCAGGGATTGAACTCAGTACCTTGCACTTGCCAGGCATGTGTGGCACCACTAAGCTGCATCCCCTGCCCTCTTTTTCTTTTTTATCAAAGATTGATTTTGCTTTACCTAAGTTCAGTTCCCACAGGAATTTACAAGCAGACTTCATTTGCATTAGACATTTTAACATCACCATATAGGATTTTGATCACTTTGTCTTAGTCTGCAAGAGTAACTGAAGAAAAAAAATTGAAGTGAGTTGTACTTTAAATTTGGTAGTTTTGTTAATTTTATTTATTTTGTTTTTTGAGATAGGGTCTCACTATGTGGCCCAGGCTGGCCTTGAAGCATGGTGATCTGAATTCTGGGACTACAAATGTGCCACCATGCCCAGCTTGTTAATTTTTTAAAAAAATTATATTTCCTCTTTGCAGGGTGTGGTGGGTGGCACATGGCTGTAATCCCATCACTCAAGGAGGCTGAGGCAGAAGAATCACTGCAAGTTTAAGGCCAGCCTGGGCCACATAATGAGATTTTTTTTTTTTGTTTTTGTTTTTGTTTTTGGTACCAGGGCGTGGAACTCAGGACCTTGTGCTTCCAGGCCATGGAACCACTGAGCTAAATCCCTGGCCCCCACATAGTTTTAAGGCCAGTCAGTCTGAGCTACATAGTGAGATCCTGTCTCAACCTCCACTTCCAATATATATATATGTATGTATGTATGTGTGTGTGTGTGTGTTTCCTTTTTACATTGTGGTCATTTGAAAAAGAAGTCTACATTTCTACCTGTTTCATTATCACCTACATGTGTCACTTCACACTCAAATTTTTTTCTAGCTTGGACCCAGGGTTAGTTTCACTTTATTAAATGAATTTTTAGTCTCATTGTTCTCAACAAAGTTGTCATAGACATTTTACAAGTCCAGAGATTCTTCAGTTATGTATCTGTGATATAGTTATTTGTGGTAGGAGTGATTGTGAAGACTGGTATAGCCTCCCTCCAACCATGTTCCCTGAAACTCCCTCTAACATTTCTGTATATGCTTAGAGTTCTCAGCAGCTAATATGTAGATGAACTTCATTCAGTGAAATGACTCTTCAGGAATTGGTACATCGGGCTGCTTCCCTTCATTTGGACAAAACAGCTGTATGCTTTGATGAATGCAACAACCAGCCTCCAGTTTATTATACCTACAAGACTGTGATCAGTGCTGCTTCAGAATTATCACATTTTCTGCAATTACATTGTGACTTTCAACGAATTCGGGAAATTGGTCTCTACTGTCAACCTGGGATAAACTTACCTTCTTGGATTTTAGGGTAATATTTTTTAGTATTATAAATTTGTTATTACTGAGATTTATAAATTTTTATAGATATTACAGGTTATTCTATTTACTATTGAATTTATCTGTGTTTCTTGGTTAACTCTAGAGAGGCAAAAGGAGTTCATATTGCCTTTAGTATTATTTTTAATCATTTAATCTGAGTATTTTGAAGAGGCTGGGAGTTTTTACTCATAGAAAAACACGTATCTCCAAAATATAAAGGTATTGTTTGTCAAAGGAAAATGAAAATAACAATTTAAAACAATTTGTTGTTTGATCAAGAAAGTAGGATTTCAGAAATAACATGTTTATATTTTGTGCCCTAAGATTGAAATTTTAGGCACTAAAATGAATGAATGTATGAGAGTATTAAATAATGGTCCATTATAACTGAAATATGAACCCATTGGAAGATACATATTCAAACAAATATTTATCTGTTAAATTGTTCTGGAATATTATTATCTTGTCATGAGTTCTATTATAGAGCTCTGCAGTAAATCTGCCAAAGTATTAGAAAAGTTGTTATTCATCCCATAATACGTTTTAGTAGATGTACCTGCAAAGTAAAATGTGTCAAAATTTATTCAATCATTGACCAAAATTTACTTAGAATTTGCAAAGATGTCACTAAAGTGTATGTACTTCTGAATGCCTAAAATGGCTTAAATGATCTTTGATCAAATTCTTTATATAAGTATTGTTTTATACAGGTATTTACAGGTGATTCCTTCCACCTTTTGAATACCCTGATTTTGGTGATTCATCTTTTGCAGTACACAGATCCTTATAGTTTGCATATAGTCTGTGTATTAGTAAGTTGTATATAGATACTTAGTTTCTTTCATGTTATGTTGCACAGGCAAATGAAAAAAGACTCATCCTGTTTGGTCAGTTAGCCAAGTGTACTGCACTGTAATATAAGAACTTTAAAAATATCTTGTATTTCTCTGTGGTGATAAGAATTTAATGGCAGAATTTTATAGTACTCAGAATGTTCATTAAGAGAGCAACATAAATTAATAATATTTATAACCAAAGATGAATCCATGAAAACATATAGATAATTTTTAATGAAGTAAACAATGAAGTGTATAGAGAAATAAAAATGCTTAAAGGAGAATGCTGATTCTATACTTATTTCTTTAGAATTCTCCAAGTTCCTGCTGCATATGCTCCTATTGATCCAGATTCACCACCATCGTTATCAACACATTTTATGAAAAAATGTAATCTAAAGTATATTCTTGTTGAAAAAAAGCAACTTAATGTAAGTCTAGGAGTTTAAGTTACTTTTTGTGAGGCCGGGCATGGTGGTGCACGCCTGTAATCCCAGCACTCAGGAGGCTGAGGCAGGAGGATCACTGTGAGTTCAAGACCAGCCTGGGCTACATAGAGAGTTCCAGGTCAGTCCCAACTATGTAGTGAGACTAAAAAAAAAAAAAAAAAAAAAAGTTACTTTTTGTGTGCTGCTTTTATCTTATTTTTTAAGAGTTTCCTCTCCCAGTCTTGATTTCTAAATTTATTAACTCTGGCAGGGTTTCTCAGAATCAGCACTGTAGACATTTTGGGTTGAGTAACTGTTATGGGAAGTGATCTGTATACTACAGAATGCTTAGCAATAACCCTGACTTCCACTCAATAGATACAAGTGGCCTCTCCTAATTATGACATCTGAAAGTGCCCAGACTTTATCTAATGCCCCATCACTTTCCAACCCTCACACTCCTTTGGGAACCACTTCTCTATGGCATGAAAATGTCTTCTAGCCTGATAATAATGTCTGTGCTTTTTTCTGAATTTCCTGTTTGCAAAATATTTCTTATACTGGAAAAAAATTTATAATACTTGAATCTTTTATCCTTTTGTATGTATGGCAATTACAGTGGGCAGCAACATTAAAGAATTGTAACCAAGCTTACATTTTGGAAAAGAGATTGGCATTCAGACCAGATCTTTCTGGAAAACTAAATTCATTATTATTATTTATTTTTAAGTGACTCAACTAAAGATGTAGCTAAGAAATACTGCTTTGGAGGTTAGCATTAGTTTAGTATATTTTGTTAAGCAACTGGCAGCCCATGTTTTTTTGTTTCTTGTTTATAAAATACTATTGTACCAAAGAGGAAGAATGTTGTAGAACATATATTCGACTTATCCTGTTTTGACCCATTTCCTATAATGAACCAGTTTGGGAGTAATCTAAACACTTGCATATGTTTGAGTATATGTGTACATATGAAATATCAAGAGCTTGAGATATATGGAGGGCTTCCTAGAGAATCTTGGGTGCTAGAGTTAGGTGTTAATTAGCTGGGTATAATCCCAGCACTTGGAAAGCTGAGGAACGACAACCTGAATGAACTACATAGTGAGACCCTGTCTCAAAAAGGCAAAAAAAAAAGAATATGATGCCCAAGATACATCACGTAAAGGTACAAGATCCCAATGATGAATGATGTATACCTAAAATGTACCAATAAATTTAATGAAAAGGAAAAAAGAATAAGATGTTAATTTGGTTAATGAATGATTTTGAAATACTGGTATCTGGCCAAAGCTTTCCCTTTTGCTCAAATTAGTTATTCCTTTGCTGTTAAGTATTGGAGGCTGGTCAGTCCTCAGGCTGCCTAGAAAAGGGGATGATGAGGGCTAAACAAAAAAGACAGTAGAGACTTGCATAATTTCAAAGTATATGGGAGGCCAGGACTGGACAAAGACAACGACTCTCCAAGCTAGCCATTATTTATCGGGTATACACAGTAATTGGAGTGAGTATTGGGTAACTTGGGGGGCAGCAGTAATCCTAGGCCTATCTGAATTACATGCTGATGAGGGTGGAAAGGAGAGCATTTACACACTAGTAGGTGGGGCTAGTTAAACTGATAAAGAATTCATCTCTACCCAGGTGAAATCTGTCTCTTTCGTATTACTATGGGTTCTCAAAGAACCAGGGTGTCTTCAGCTGATGTAATCTTGCTCTTAAGCACCACAGCATCACAGGACGTTTGAGGCCTCAGCTGTGACTGGAGGCAAAACAGAATTATATTTTCCCCTGCCATAGCTGGCTCAAGGATGAAGTAACATTGGGCCTTAGACAACTGTAGTCATACTTTAATTATGAAATGATTTTTCCCCAGAATTTATGTCGAATGGCTCTACATAAGATAAGCAAAACAAATGGAATGTGACATTTCTTTTTCTTTTCTTATTTTATCTTTATTAAGTTTACTGGTACATTTTAGGTATACAACACAGTTACATTCATCATTGGGATCTTGTACCTTTACATGACTTACCTTGGTTCTCATTTTTCCCCATTCCCTAGCCCTCCTTTCACCCCTTCCATCCATCCCTATTTACAAAGACATTATTTCCATGTTTTTCCTTTTCACGTATTTTTTCTTTTGCCTTTCTACCTTCCCCCTAGCCCTACCACTTGCTTTGTTCTTTTAGACATTTTTTCCTGTTACACATGAATTATACACTTTGATCTTTATTTACACTTTTAGTTTTTCACAACAGGGAAAAATAATGTGTGACTTACTAATTTCACTTAAGAGTATAGCCTCAATGTGTATCCACTTAGCTATAAATCAGTTTTTGTTTTGTTTTTTTTTGTACTGGGGATCTAACTCGGGTCCTTGCACTTGCAAGACGGATGGTTGAACCTCTGAGCTAAATCCCCAGCCCCTACAAATCAGTATTTACACATGTGTGACTTATTAATTTCACTTAAGAGTATGGCCTCAGTGTATATCTACTTAGCTATAAATATCTCTAGTTTCTCATTCTTTATGGCTGAGTAGTACTCTTTTATTTTTTAAAAAAAAAGTATTTTTCCAGTCTCCAGTTGATGGGCAATTAGGCTGTTTCCAAATTTTAGTTATCACAAACTGTGCAGCTTGAAACATGGGTGCACAAATATCACTGTGGTATGATTCTTTTAATTCTTTTGGAAAGATACCCAGCAGAGGGATAGCTGGGTCAAATGGGACTTCTAATCCTAGTTGTTTGAGGTATCTGCATATTGATTTCCACAGTGGTTTGCACCAGTCTGCACTCCCACCAACAATGAAGAAGGCTTCCTATCTCCGCATAACCCCACCAGCATTTGTTATTGGTTGATTTCACGTTAGCAGTCATTCTTTCACGGGTGAGATGGAATCTCAGTTCTGTTTTCTTCTGCATCTCTCAAATGACCAGTGGTGTTGAACATTTTTTCATATGTTTATTCACTGCTTTTACTTCTTTGTCTGAGAAATGTCTGTTCATTTCAGATGCCCATTTTTTGAATTGGGTCTTTATATTTGGGGGTCTGTTTTTTTTTAGTTCTTTATATATTCTAGAGTAAACCCTTGAGGTTTGTGGGTTGTCTCATCTCTGTGATTTCTCTGGCAGTGCAGAAGTTTTTTAATAAGATGAGATCTCAATTGTTGATTCTTTGTGCTAGTTCCCATGCTACTGAGGATTTGTTCATAAAGTGTTTTCCTATGCCAATATCATCCAGCAAGTGTAGTGTTTCTGTTTTAATGTTTATATCTTTAATCCCCTTGGATTTTGGTTTAGTGCATGGTGAAAGATACAGGTCTAGTTATAATCTTTAACAAGTTGAAAGCCAGTTTTTCCAAAACCATTTATTAAAGAGGATATCTTTCCACATAGTTTCAAGTTGGGGGTTGTGATAATACCCCCTTCCTTGTTTCTGTTGCCTAGAATTGCTTTTGCGATTCTAGATCTTTTCTGATTCCAAATGAATTTTTGGATTGTTTTCTCTAGTTCTGTGAAATGTAATCTGTATAGCAGTTTTGGAAGTATGGCCATTTTCACTATATTTATTTTTCCTACCCAG
This sequence comes from Fukomys damarensis, assembly GCF_012274545.1. NCBI lineage: Eukaryota > Metazoa > Chordata > Mammalia > Rodentia > Bathyergidae > Fukomys > Fukomys damarensis. The sequence goes on along the minus strand of NW_022900947.1, from coordinate 42,597,852 downwards.
GAACAAGGGATATCTTTCCATTTTCTGATAGCCTCTTCATTTTTTTTTTTTTTCAGAGTGTTGTTCTCAATGTAGAGGTTTTCTCGTTTCCTTTGTTAGATTGATTCCTAGCTGTTTCATTTTTTTTTTTTTTGGATGCCATAGTGAAAGGAATTGTTTCCCTAATTTCATTCTGGGTGAGTCTGTTGTTTGTATACAAGAAGGCTATTGATTTTTGAGTGTTTATTTTATCCAGCTACTTAATCTGTCAATTAAGTCCAGGAGTTTTTTGGTGGAGTTTTTGAGTCTTCTATGTAGAATATCATATCGTCAGCAAATAATGACAGTTTAATTTCTTCCTTTCCTATCTTTATTGCTTTTATTTCTTTCTCTTGTCTAATTGCTGTGGCTAATGTTTCCAAAACTATATTGAACAAGAGTGGTGATAGTGGTGAAAATATAGAGTTGGTTGGGTTTGTGAGAATTGTTGATATCAAGGTGTTTTATGAATCTATTTAATAGGAGTTTGGCACATCCAAAGCCCCATTAAAAAGTCCCTTGCTTTGTATCTCATGATTTTTTTGATATTGTAAGAGTTCTTCCTTCACTTAAAGAGGTACTAAATAAGTATTCAAGTATCCACTTTATACCTGGTACCTTCTAGAGCAGTAATTGTCAACTGGAGACAGTTTTGCTTCCCAGAGACTTTTGCCACTGTCTAGAGATATTTTGATTGTTGTGGTGCAAATAGGGTGCTCTTAGCATCAAATATGTTGTGAACAGGGATGTTGCTGAAAATCGTACTTTTCACAAGACAGCCCCCACAAAGAGTCCCATGGTCCCAGAAGTTGAAGGACTAAATAGAAACTGTATTTGGGAGGTCACTGGTATTTGTAAGCCCTCTCAGCTTCTTATGATCTAGTTAGAAAAGGTTAATACTCCTGAACCTATAAGGTCTACATAGAGCAATATAGTCAAGTAAATGTATCCTTGTAGACGCAGTAACTTTTTAATGGAAAAGATTGATTTTGAACTAGGCCCTAAGAATATGTAGTCCTTTTGTAGATTTTTTTTTTGGTATCGGGGATCGAACTCACGTGCTTGTGCTTCCTCTTGTGAGGCAGGCCACCGAACTGCTGAGCTAAATCCCCAGCCCCCAATTTTTTTTATACCATAGGCCATACCATGTGCCACCCCTAATACATACATATATAACAAATCCCTAGACAGAAAACATTACAGGCTCCTGGGTTTAAACCTTTTTCTTGTTATTTTTATTAATTTCTAATTTTGTTGTTTGTTTTGTTTCTTTTTGTTTTGTTTTGAGACAGGGTCTCACTATTGTAGCTCAGGCTGTCCTTAAACTCACTGTGTAGCCCAGGGTGGCCTACAGCATTCCTCCTGCCTCAGCCTCCTAAGTGCTGGGATTACAGGTGCATACCACCACACCCCATTCATATTAATTTCTTCAATGTGAAAATTTAGGATACTTCATCAAGCTGTTTTTCAAAATCAACCTCTGAGGGTATACATATTCAAAAGAACTTGTCTTTAAACATGTTCAGACTGAATTTAGCATGGTTTCATTCAAACCTGCTTCTGCATTACTCCCGTGTACCAGATCACCAAACCAATCTTAAATTTTCTCCATGTCTAGGAAGTCACCATGGCTGTTGATTTTTGGCTTATATACCCCTCCATCCACTCATTGCGGCAGTCTTGCTCAGGCTAATGTAACACGTTAGAATTGTTGCAAAAGCTCTCATTTGGCAACGTCTTGTTTGTCACCCTTTTCAGTTGGAATGGTGTCTAGTCCATGTTGCTACTTTCAGTTGGAACCAATCTCACAGGTTAAACTCCTTTGTGCTAAGTATACAGAATAATTGAGAATTTGCATCTCATCTCTGTCAACATTACAAATCACCTCCTTCCTTAGTTTGCACCTGTGTGTCCTGTGTAATACCAGCCTTACTAGATTTATGCTCCATGTTAGTTGATTTCTCACCTTCATTATCTGGAGAATAACTGCTTATAACATAAATATTATCTAACAAGCAATCTCTGAACTTCTAGGCAGAGTAAATTTCAGTCTCCTGTGTCCCTAATAATATAGTTCAAGCATAAGTGATTATCACAGTGCTGCACTGCACTGTTTGCTTATTTTAGAATTTTAATGAAATTAATTAGCAAATTAACTTTTAGTGACTGAAACTGGGGCCTTTGTACTGAGGTATATCCCAACTTTTTTTCTTCCTCAATTTTTTTTTTTTTTTTTTTTTTTTTTTTTTTTCCTTTTGTGGGGGGCGGGTTTTTCCTCCTGTCTCAGCCTCCCAAGTGCTGGGATTGTAGCTGTGTACCACCACACCCAGGCCTCTTTTTCTTAATATTTTGACACGCCTCTTTTTCTTAATATTTTGACACAGGGTCTGTCTGAGTCACTTACCTTGCTTAGGCTGGGCTCCACTTTGTGACCCTCCTGCTTCAGCCTCCTGGAGTGCTGAGATTACAGGCTGTACCACTATGCCCAGCTGCAATTGCATGTTTTTATATGTCTGTGTGTTTTGAAGGTGAATTTGAAAGTAAGGACAGTTCATTTGTCTTTTTATCCCTGAATGCACAGCAGGTACTATTGCTCCCAAAATGTCATGTTGAATGAATAAAGGGATAATTTATACATTTCTACATAAAAGAATGTCTTTTAACATATTAATATTATAAACTTTGTCCCCTGTCTAATACAGAAATTTAGATCTTCCCATGAAACGTTACTGAATTACGATACACTTACAGTAGAACATAATGACCTAGTATTGGTCAGACTGCACTGGAAAAATGTTGAGGTGAACTTGATGCTGAATGATGAAAAAGAGGACTATGAAAGAGAAAACCACATGAGTTCTAAGAACAGCAATGAAGAGAAAGAACTCATGGATGCAAGGTGTAAGGATTGTTTGGCATATGTTCTCCATACATCAGGGACCACAGGGATACCAAAGATTGTCAGAGTGCCTCATGTATGTGTGCTACCAAATGTTCAGCATTTTCAGTAAGTACTTCTTTTGAGTTCTTAGACCTTGTTTTATTATTATTCATTTATTTATTTATTGGTATGAGGGGATCAAACTCAGGACCTTGCTCTTGCAAGGCATGTGGTGGCACCACTGAGCTAAATCCTAGGCTCCCTTAGACCATGTTTTAAAGAGAAAAAAATAATTTAAAATATTTTTTTCTTTGTAAGTTGTATTCCTGAATGGATAGCCCTAAGTAGTTAGGTGTGTTTCGTTTTAGTTCTGTCTGAACTTTAATTCTCTGCACAGGAGTTGTTCACCTGTTTTTGTTGTTGTTATTGTTGTTTTTGTTTTTGTTTTTTTAATTTTTAAATTTTTTTGCAGTACTGGGGATCAAACTCAAGACCTTGCACTTGTGAGGCATGCCTGGTGCCACTGAGCTAAATCACAGTCCTGTTTACCTGTTAATCCAGTCCAACATAGGACAAATGATAGGGCTGGAAGCTTTGCTTTTTCAATCATTAATAAAAAGAGAGGGCCGGGGATTTAGCTCAGTGGTTATGTCGCCTGCCTTGCAAGCTCAAGGTCCTGAGTTTAATCCTTTGTACCAAAAAATAAAAAAAGAAAAAGAAAAAGGTTTTCCTGGCAGAAGTACCAGTTTGTATGGGAGAAAGGAGTATCTCCTATTAAAACGTTTCTGGGCGGACCTGAGGAAAGAGAGTGCGAGCCTGGAATGTCCAGTTAAAAGTTCGAACCTGATCGGTTTGAGGGTGAGGGACCATTAACAGATTCACACTCCATTAATTTCAGTCCTATTGTAGTATTGGCTGCCTGATGTGGTCGAGAGGTGTGGACTCTCTAAAACTGAAATTCTTAATTTGTAAAGAAAGAGAAAAAGAGTGTAGTTTTAGGATTAAAGGAGAAAACAAATAGTAATAGGAACCTTATGAAACATACAGTTTTATGTCATTTTAATGTAAACATTCCATGTAATAAAAAGAGGTAGGTGTGGTGAGGCAAGAGAATCACAAGTTTAAGCCCAGCCTAGGCTACATCATGAGTTCAAGGCCAGCTTAAATTGCACAGTGAGACCCTGTATCAAAAAAGAAAAGAAAAGAACAAGAATTGGGATGGGGGTATAGCTCAGTGACAGAGCACTTACTTCCTATGTATAAGGCCTGGGTTCAGTCCCCAGGACCTCAAAAATAAATGATAAAGTGAAATTAATTATAATATCCTTTGAGAGGCTGGAGATTGAATTCACGGCTCTCAGCTCCTAATTTTAATATACTTTAACTCAGCTATCATATCGTTTCACAAGGGGAAGATATGATATGTATATGTGATGCTTTTCCATAGTGAATGTATTTACTATTACTAGTGAAAAATAGGGAAGGGGGGGAAAAAGTAATACTGAGTAAATATAGATTTTTAGAAATACAGATCTTTAAGGTCTAGTATATATTTTATATTTAAATATCTCAATATGAACTAATCACATTTCTAGTCCCTTTATACACTACCATATTGGAGAGCTCAGACAGGTCTAGGAAGAGGGAACATTAAATACTACAGGAAAGGTGATTGTTGTACTTGGTGGTATTGTCTTTAGTGACTTTCAAGTGTCTAGGGCGGAGAACAGCACACAGTAGCTGGAGTGTGTGGTAGCTGGAGATAAGGGAATGAGAGAAAGGAAATGGAGGTAACAGAAATGACTGTTCTTTTCTAGATACTGGTTTAAAGGAAAAGGAAGGTAGAATTGCAAGAGAGATGTAAGTTTTTGTCTTTACTCTATGTTGGGAGAGGTTTATAGGCTTTGAGAGAGAATTGGTAGAGATTCATTTAAATAATGGAACAGGAGTACTGGAAAGGAGTAAAAAAACTTGAAGGGGATGGCATTAAATCTTGGGTGGAATGCCTCTTTAAAAGAGAGACAGTATGATGTGGGCTGTTGGTTTGTCATAGATGGCTTTTTATCAGATCGAGGTAAAGGCCATCTAGTCCAACTTTCTGTAGGGTTTTTATCATGACTGGTGTTGGACTTTTTCTAGGGCTGGGGATTTAACTCAGTGGCATTTAGCTGATCCTGCTTTGCAAGCTCAAGGTCCTGAGTTCGATCCCTGGTACCAAAAAAAGAATTAGAAATGCTTTTTCTGCATCTGTTGAGGTGATCATATGGTTTTTTTCCTTGGCTTTGTTAATATAGTGTGTTACCTTTATTGGTTTATGTATGTTAAAAGAAGAATAAAATGTAGGAACATTGGAAAATTTGACTACCTTCTTAGGGTTTATGTCTACCAAATGTTGGACCTTTTTTTTAGGACTGGGGATTAAATCTAGGGAGTACTGAGCTATATCTCTTTCTGTTATTTCATTTTGAGACAAGGTCTCACTAAGTTTGTCCAGGCCTGCCTTAACCTTCTAAATGGGATTACATGTGTCTTTGGTCAGACATTTCTTATAACTATGTTCTGTTTTGCCTTAGGGAACTTTTTGACATTACACCAGAAGATGTTTTATTTATGGCTGCACCTCTGACCTTTGACCCTTCTGTTGTGGAAATATTTGTTGCTTTATCAAGTGGGGCTTCTCTGCTTATTGTACCAACTTCTGTCAAGATCCTCCCATCAAAACTAGCTCCTGTTCTCTTTACCCATCACAGAGTGACGGTTTTGCAGGTATATTTTAGGAGCAAATGAAACATTTTATCTTTAATTATTCACATTTTCAAATGTTTTAAAGAATACTTTATATATAGTTCTTTGCAATGTATTAATATAGTTAGATTTATCAAGGGCTGACTTCATGTTATATGTTTATTTTAAAATGAAAAAATAATTTTTTATAATAAATTTATGTGCTATGTGCATAGCATGATAGCTAAAGAAACGTGACTTTCAAATTTACTGGGATATGCTGTTTCAATGTCTTCTATCTTAAATTTAAGGATATTGCATTTCTTGGTGCTAGTATAGGTAAATTATAATTCATTAGGCATTCAGATTTTTAAATTTTTACATAAGCATACTTTAAGCTATAGTAACAAATATTTAAAACATTTTAAATGCATTTGAAAATATATGATGCATAAGCTTAAGATATTGTGGTAAATGGCTAAAGAGAAAACAAAATTATATATCATGATGTATAGATGCTTCAGCTAAGAGTTTAACTGCTGTGAGCCTCAGGTTTTAGCTGTGGGGGGAGATAACATTTATTTGATGAAATAGTAAGAATTAAATCAGACAGTAAAGCACAGCTCCTAGTATGTATATCTCCATCTACAGACTGTTAAAACACAATCCCATAAACTGGGTAGCTTGCCTACCACAGAAATCCATGTTCTGGAGTCTTAAGTCTTAAGTCTTAAGTTCTGGAGTCTTACCACAGTTCTGGAGTCTTAAGTCCAAGATGAACGCCCAGCAGATAAGAGTGTCAGCTGAGGGCATCCTTACTGAGTGTGGACCAGGTTGTCCTTCACGTAGGAGGAGCAAGGGCTTTTTCTTAGACTACTTTCTTAGGGCATCAGTCTCATTCTTGAGGCTCTCCTTCGTGACCAAATCACCTGCCAAAGGCCCCACTTCCTATTTCAGTTACATAGTTCAGTGGTGAACCCATGGCATGTGTGCCACTGCAGGCTTTTTGGATCATTGAAAGCTCTAAAAGATTTGTCATCACTGACCTAGAGAGGGTTTTAACATATCAGGTTATTATCTAATGCAGTGAGATGCAAGAAGGATAGTAACTTTTTAATTTTCTAAGACAAAATTAAATATATTTTACTTTTTTCAGGCAGTGTGGTTTTCATCCTTATAAAAAGTGACCAAGTTGGATTTATCCCAGGAATGTATGTTTGCTTTAGCATCTAAAAGTCCACTGATGATATATACAACATGAAGAATAATGGAAAAAGGCACATATTTATATCCATTTGATTTTTTTTTTTTTTTTTTTTTTTT